>NC_081557.1:49042143-49056732 GCF_022355385.1 Mustela nigripes | reverse complement strand
AGAGTTTTTTTTTTTTTTTTTTTAAAGATTTTATTTATTTATTTGACAGAGAGAGAGATCACAAGTAGGGAGAGAGAGGAGGAAGCAGGCTCTCTGCCGAGCAGAGAGCCCGATGCGGGGCTCGATCCCAGGACCCTGGGATCAGGGCCTGAGCCAAAGGCAGAGGCTTTAACCCACTGAGCCACCCATGTGCCCCTACATGATTTCCAGAGTTTATCTCAGTTCTCTGGTTTTATGATTTCTAAGTAATTACAGAAATCTTTGGAGGCAAAGACTAGTTTTTAGAGAGTCCTGTGAAGATTGAGGCTTTACTTTTACTGGCTGACTTTACCGGTACTTGTTTTACCAGATTCCTTACCAGATTTATTAGAGTCCTGTAATGTAGTGCATTTTCTTCATTCAGACTTAACAGATTTAAAAATTATTGTTAATTCTGCAATAGGCTATTCATTGAACAAGCTTTTTTAAAGTAATTATGTGATTGTGAAAAAGTTATAAATAAGTAGAATAGTTTGGATTTATTAGTACAATTATGTGAGACACCTATTATGAATTTTCCATTACATATTTGTAGCCTAATAGTAAACATTTATTGAGATCTTTCCAAAGTGGTTTTATATCTGTTTATTTCACTTAATCTTCAGAACAACCTAGTAGGATATATGTGAGTATATAGATGTAAAAATTGTTGCTCGAAGAGATGAAGGTACTTATCCAAAGCCAGGATTAGAAAAATTCAGGACTTCTGCCTTTTAGCCTGTTCTCTTTCCACTTCCCTAGTGTATTTTTGTTTCTGAGGTCTTCCCTAGGAAAGTTAGATTAGTGAGGGGTGGTGATGTCTTATACACTGGGTGTACTATAGACAGTGGAAGGGAAGCAATAAAGTATGGAGATAATGTAAAATTGATTATTTGTTTCATTGACATTATTCTCTTTATCTTTGGCTTCATTTTTTGAAAAGATTTTATTTATATATTTGAGACACAGAGCACGGAGAGCAAGAGAGAGAGAGCATGAGTGGAAGGAGGGAGAGGCAGAAGGAGAAAGAAAAGCAGACGCACCATGGAGCAGGGAACCTGATACGGGGCTTGATCCCAGGACCTTGGGATCATGACCTGAGCCGAAGGCAGACCTTAAGTGACTGAATCACCCAGGCAACCTTTTTTGGCTTCATTTTTATCACCGATTTTACAACACATTATTTATCATGGAAAAAGTCCTAGATAAAATTGGTTATAGGTTCATTTCCCAGTTCCTCCCCCTACCTAACCAGAGCAACTTATTAGCAATTTTGTGTGTTTTTTAGTTGCTCTGATCTGTAACTTTCCCCATTTATGGAATGGAAATAACCTTTTCTGGTTTCTTCACACAGATAGAATAAAATGGGAAAGGACTTTGAAAATTTTGAAATGCTTTATTTACTAATGAGGATTATTGTTACTGCATGTCAGTCTTGGTGACTCAGTACATTGCTGACCTGCTTTTAAATAAATGTATTCTATTGAAATGTAATGAAACTATACTCTATAATTTAGAATTTCACCATGTAGTATTCCAGCTCTCTTGCTTTACATTAGTAATTATGTACTGTCTTTTCTGATTAGAAGTAGAGGGAAATAGTAATACCTTGTGTGTTATTTAATTGTATATAAAATGTGCAGTGTTTCTCACTGATGCCAAATGGCTAGCCAAGTGACCTAGACTGGAACTGTAGTGCAGCTACCAACGCCTGTATTATAGCCTGCATTTATTTTTATTTATTATTTTATATCTTTTTTATTTTTAAGTAATCTCTAGACCCACCATGGGGCTCGAACTCAAAACCTTGAGATCAACAGTCATGGACTGAGCCAGCTTGTTTATGATAAGCTCTGTGCATAGTTGGGTCCTCTGGAGCTGTGTAAAGAGTTTAATAACAGAAAATATTTCTTTTGTTTTTCTTTCAAAGATTTTATTTATTTATTTGACTGACAGAGATAAAGTAGGCAGAGAGGCAGGCAGAGAGAGGGAGAGGAGGAAGCAGGCTCCCTGCTGAGCAGAGAGCCTTGATGCCAGGCTTGATCCCAGGACCCTGAGATCATGACCTGAGCCGCAGGCAGAGGCTTTAACCCACTGAGCCACTCAGGCTCCCCCAGAAAACATTTCTTGATGTTTCTGCCTTTTCATTTGCACTGGTGGTGGTTAACTGGGATATTAGGCACCTTGTTTGAGATACTGCAAAAATAAAAGATACAGGAGTGGTTTTTAAAAATTTAAAGGCTTTTATAAGCCTCTGGAGGAGGATTTCCGTGATTCTTGGAATTCTCAGAGGAACAGAATGTCCAGTTAATGTGGCTTGTTAAATTAGATTTATGAATACCTAAAATAAACTTGCATATTATTTTAAAATGATATAAAGAACACTGTTATTAACCTGCCCCATTTCCTTTCTGGCATTTCTTATTTTCTTGAAAAGTATATGTATCTATATTTTATGTGTGTAGGTTTTATATAGATTCATTTCAATTTAATTGAGCATCTCTCTTCTAAGCATCAAACTTAATGCTTGGGGATACAAAGCTACGTAAGACAGAGACAGAAATGCAGATACTTTCTTTTTTTTTTCTGTACATATATTTTCAATTTTATTTTAATTCCAGTAAAGTTAACATACATTGTTACATTAGTTCAGGTGTACAGTATAGTGTAATAGTATATAGTATCGAGTAGTATATGCCATATATTATTATATATATAACATATACTATATGGTGTAGTGTAATATAGATTCAGCAATTCGATACACTACCCAGTGCTTACCATGATAAGTGTACTCCTTAATCCCCATCACCTGTTTCAGCATCTCCCTACCCACTTCCCCCTGGTAACCATCAGATTGTTCTCTATAGTTAAGAGTCTGTTTCTTGGTTTGTCTTTGTCTCTCTCTCTCTCTTTTTGCTCATTTGTTTCATTTCTTAAATTCTACATATGAGCAAAATCATATGATATTTGTCTTTCTGTGCCTTATTTCACTTAGCATGATACACGGGTATTTTCACTATAATGTAGTTAGCAATGAGACAGATACGTGCTTTGGGACTGTAACAGACAGGTATTTGGTCCAGCATAGAGATTCAGGCAATGATTTTGGAAGAGATGATACCCAAACTAGCTCTAATCAAATCTTATAAAAATGGAAGCACATTAAGTTTTCAGAAATGATAAACCAAAAAATTTTTTAAAGCTTTTATTTCTTAGAGGGAGAAAGAGAGAGAGGGCACAAGCAGGGGGATTAGGAGAGGGAGAAGCAGGCTCCTCACTGAGCAGGGAGCCCGGACGCAGAGCTCCATCCCAGGATTCTGGGATCACAACCTGAGCCGAAGGCAGAGGCCAAGTAATGGAGCTGCTCAGGTGCCCCATAAACCAGTATTTTATAATGTCAGTCTTCTGCAGATTTTGAATTTGTGTTACTTAAAAGGATGGTAGTTGTTATTTCTTTATTTACTACTTTTATCATGTTTTATTTATTTTCAACTTTATTGAGGTATAATTTATATACAGTAAAAATCATCCACTTTAAAGTGCATATTGGCTTGGTACATTTTATTTTATTTATTTTTTTTTTTTTTTTTAATTTTCTTTTTTTTTTTTTTTTTTTTTAAGATTTATTTATTTATTTGACAGACAGAGATCACAAGTAGGCAGAGAGGCAGACAGAGAAGAGGAGGAAGCAGGCTCCCTGCTGAGCAGAGAACCCGATGTGGGGCTCGATCCCAGGACCCTGGGATCATGACCTGAGACGAAAGCAGAGGCTTTAACCCACTGAGCCACCCAGGCGCCCCGACTTGGTACATTTTAGTAATCGCGTGTAATCGAATTATAACCACTACACTCCGGATATTGAACATTTCCATCATCCTAAAATGTTTCCTTGTGGCCTTTAATGTCCAAGCCTCAAACAGCTACGTATCTACTTTCTGTCATTATAGTTGTGTCTTTCCTAGAATTTCATATAAATGGAATCACAGAATAGGTACTTTTGTGTTTGATATCTTTTATTCAGTATCATTTGTTTTTAGTACAGTGTTCTTGAAATTCATACATGTTGTTGCATATTACTGATGTTTCATTCCGTTTTTATTGCTAAGGAGTTTTCCATAGTAAGGGTATGCTACAGTTTATTTATCCTTCACCAGTGGAGAGGCATTTCATTGTTTCCAGTTTTCGTCTGGTACAAATTGTTTACATTCTTGGCTGCTGTGATATTTGCTTATAGGTTTTCGCCTGGACATGTTTTCATTTCTCTTTAGTAAATACCTAATAGTGCCATTGATGCGTTCTTTAATAAATGTGTGTTAACTTTATAAGAAATAATGAAAATGTTTTCAAAGTAGCTATACCATTTGATATTCCCATCAGTAGTGTATGAGCATTCCAGTTTTGCCATATCCTCATAAACACTTGATATTGTTAGCTTTCTTAACTTCAGTAATTCTAGTGGGTATTTGATGGTATCTTATTTTAATTTGCATTTCCTTAATGATTAGTGATTTTATTTTATTTTTTTTTTTAAAGATTTTATTCATTTATTTGACAGAGAGACAGAGATCACAAGCAGGCAGAGAGGCAGGCAGAGAGGGGGAAGCAGCCTCCCTGCTGAGCAGAGAGCCCAATGTGGGGCTTGATCCCAGGACCCCAAGATCATGACCAGAGCCAAAGGCAGAGGCTTAACCCACTGAGCCACCCAGGTGCCCCTGACTAGTGATTTTAAAACATCTTTTCATTATTGCTGACCATTTAGATGGTTTCTTTTGTGAAATGTCAGTTCATGTCTTTTCCCCATATTTTAAAATTGAATTGTTTGACTTCTTTTATAGTTTTTTGAGTTACTTCCATACTCTATCCCATAATGGCTATACCAGTTTAAACTCCCATCAAAATTCACAAGGGGTTTACCTTTTCTCCACATTAGCCAACACTTATTTCTTCTCTTTTTGGTAATAGCCATTCTAACAGATGTGAAGTGGAATCTCATTGTGGTTTTGATTTACATTTCCTTGATGACTAGTGATGCTGAGCATCTTTTCACATACCTGTTGGCCATCTGTATGTCTTCTTTAGAAAACTGCCTTTTCAGGTTCTCTTCTGATTTTTAGTTCGGTTATTATTATTATTATTATTTGCTATTTAGTTATATTAGTTCCTTACGAATTTTGGATATTAACACCTTATCAAATATTTGGCTTGCAAATATTTATCTGAATTTATAGGTTTTCTCTTCATTTTGTTGATTATTTCTTTTGCCATGTAGTTTTTTAGTTTGATTTAGTCCACTTGTTTGTTTTTGCTTTTTTTGCTTGTGCATTTGTTTCATATCCAGAAAATTATTGCCAAGATCAGTGTCAAGCTTTTTTACTGTATGTTTTCTTCTAGGAGTTATATGGCTTCAAATCTACATTTTAGTCTTTAATCTATTCCAAGTTAATTTTTATGAGTGGTGTAAAATAGGGGTCCAACTTCATTCTTTTATATGTAAATACTTGGTTTTCTTAGCACCATTTGTTGAAGATACTCTCCTTCCTATTAAGTATTCTTGGCTCCCTTGTCAAATAGTAGTTGACCATATATGCATGGGTTTATTTTTGGGCTCTTCTGATTCACTGGTCTGTATGTCTTTCTTTGATGCCAGTACCCTACTGTTTTGACTACTTTAGCTTTGTAAAGCTTTGTACTTTAGCTTTGGAATATAGTTTGAAATCAGTAAGTGTGATACCTCCAGCTCTGTTTTTCTTTCTCAGAGTTGCTTTGGCTCTTCAGTGTAATTTTAGTTTTTTTTTTTTTCATTTTTGTGAAAAATGCCTTTGGAAATTTGGTATTGCATCAAATCTAAAGGCTCTGGTTAGTATGGATATTTTAACAATATTAATTCTTCTGATCCATGAACACAAGATATTTTTTCCATTTGTGTCATCTTCAGTTTCTTTCATAAATGTCTTAGAATTTTCAGTATTTACATCTTTTACCTCCTTCGTTAATTTCCTGATGTTGGATTTTGTTAAATGTTTTTTCTGCATCTATGGAAATGATCATGTAGCTTTTCTCCTTTATTTTGTGTTGAGTTAAACTGATGAATTTTTGGTTCTGGGACCATGCTTGCATTCCTCAGATAAACCCGATATGGTCTTTCTGTCATTATTAATGTCATATTATCCTTTTTATATGGAAATATAAAATGGATTTGATTTGCTAATATATAGTTAAGAGCTTTTGCATATATATGTATAAGGGATATTAACTGTAGAATTTTTGTTGTTTTTCGATGCTGTCTTTTTACATTTTCCTGTACGGGTAATACTGGCCTCATAAAATGAGTTGGGAAGTGTTCTCTTTCTTTTCTACTTTCTAGACGAGTTTATATATGATGCTGTTATTTCTTAAATGTTTGCTATCAAACTGTTAATTCTATATTAACAGTGAAGCCATGTAGGCCTGGAGCTTTTGCTTTTGACAGATGAACTATTTTAAAACATTTTTTATTTAAATTCAATTTAGTTAACATATACTGTATCATTAGTTTCAGAGGTAGAATTTAGTGATTAATCAGTTGCATGTAACATCCTGTGCTCATTACTTCATGTGCTCTCCTAATGCCCATCACCTAATTAACCCATCCTACCCCTCCAGGAACCCTCAGTTTGTATCCTGCAGTTAAGAGTCTCTAATGGTTTGCTTCCCTCTCTCTTTTCATCTTACTTTAACTTCCTACCCTTCCCCTATGTTCATCTGTTTTATTTCTTAAATTCCACATACGAATAAAATCGTAGTTATTTGTCTTTCTCTGACTGACTTATTTTGCTTTGTATAATACTCTCCGGTTCCATCCACATCTTTGCAAATGGCAAGATTTCTTTTTTTTTGATGGTTGATTAATATTCCATTATCTATATCTGTATCTATATATCTCACATCTTTATCCAGCATCTGTTGATGGACATTTAGGGACTTTCTATATTTTGGCTCTTATGGACATTGCTGCTGTAAACATTGGGGTGCATGTGCCTCTTTGAATCACTATGTTTGTATCCTTTGGTTAAATACCTAGTAAGTGCAGTTGCTGGGTCATAGGGTAGCTCTGTTTTAAACTTTTTGAGGAACCCACCAAAATCCTTGAAAACATAGGCGGCAACCTCTTTGACCTCAGCCATAGCAACTTCTTCCTAGAAACATCGCCAAAGGCAAGGGAAGCAAGAGCTAATTTAAAAATAAAAATGTTTTTAAAGATGTTATTCATTTATTTGAGAAAAAGAGAGAGCACAAGCAGAGGGAGAGGCAGAAGGAGAGGGAAGAGCAGACTCCCCGCTCTGCTAGGAGCCTGATGTGGGGCTCAATCCTAGAACCTGGAGATTATGACCTGAGCTGAAGGCAGACACTTAATCATCTGAGCTACCCAGGCACCCTAAACATCTTTAATTTTGATAAAGTTTATTTTAGTTACTTTTTATCTTTTGTTGATATGCTTTTGGTGTTCCATTTAAAAAACTGTTGCCAAGGGATGCTTGGGTGGCTCAGTCAGTTGAGTGTCTAGCTTTTGGCTTCAGCTCGGGTCATGATTTCAGGGTGCTGGGTTTGAGTCCCACTTTGGGCTCCATGCTCAGTGGGGAGTCTGCTTGAGGAGTTTTTCCTTCCCCCTCTCTCTGCCCCTCCCCCTCCTCTCTTTTGAAAATCTGTTGCCAAATTGGAGATCTTGAAGTCTTAATTCTGTGCTTGCTTTTAAGAATTTTGTAGTTTGGGGCACCTGGGTGGCTCAGTGGGTTAAAGCTCTGCTTTCAGCTCAGGTCAATATCCCAGGGTCCTGGGATTAAGCCCCACATTGGCCTCTCTGCTCAGCAGGGAATCCTGCTTCTCTTCCTCTCTCTCTGCCTGCCTCTATGCCTACTTGTGATCTCTGTCAAATAAATAAATAAAATCTTAAAAAAAAAAGAATTTTATAGTTCAAAAAAAGAATTTTATAGTTTCATCTATTAAATTTAGTTTTCAATCTATTTTGAGTTAAGTTTTATATTTGAAATGGGATAGGGGTCCAACTTCATTCTTTTGTATATGGAAATTCACTTTCCTAGCACCATTTGTTGAAAAGACTACTCTTTCTCCTTTGAATGGACTTGGTGTACTTGTTGAAAATCAGTTGGTTACAAATATTTGGGTTTGTTTCTGGATCATCAATTCCATTTCATTGAAAAATAATATAAACCAAACATAGTACAGAACACTCCACCCAACAAAGCAAGATACACATTCTTTTCAAGTACACATGAAATATTCTCCAGAATAGACCATAGTTGGGCCACGAACAATTATTAGTAAAAGATCGCAATCATAGAAACTATCTTCTCTGACCCAATGGAATGAAGCTACAGAGATCAACGAAGGAAAACTGAAAAATTTGCAAATATATGGAAATTTAACAACATATTCTTAACTAGTAGGTCAAAGAAATCCCTGGGAAAATTTGAAAATACTTTAGCAGGAATGAAAACAAAACACAGTATACTGAAACTTGGTGTATGCAGTGACAGTACTCTGGGAAATTGATAGCTCTAAACACCTACATTAAAAATAAAGATCTCAAATCAATCTAAATTTATACCCAAGAAACTAGAAAAAGAGCAAACCAAATCCAAAGCTAGCAGGAGGAGGAAAACAATAAAGACTAAATCAGAGATGAAATAGAGAATAGGAAGACAGTAGAGAATTAATGAAACCAAAGTTGATTCTTAAGAGACAAACCTTTAATTAGTCTAAGAAACCTTTAACTAGTCTAAGAAAAGGAGAGAAGATGCAAATAACTAAAATCAGAAATGAAACTAGGGACATTATGGGTCCTGGATAGCTCAGTGGGTTAATAAGCATCTGCCTTTGGCTCAGGTCATAATCCCCGTGTCCTGGGATAGAGCCATCATCAGGCTCCCTGCTTGGCCAGAAGCCTGCTTCTCTCTCTCTCCCACTCCCCCTGCTTGTGTTCCCTCTCTTGCTCTGTCTCTCTGTCAAATAAATAAAATATTTTTTAAAAAGGGACATTACTCTCCATACACCATTGAAATAAAAATATTGTAAAAGAGAACTATGAGTAATTGTATGCCAACAAATTGGGTAACTTAGGAAGGACAAATTCCTAGAAAAATACAAATTACCGGGCGCCTGGGTGGCTCAGTGGGTTAAGCCGCTGCCTTCGGCTCAGGTCATGATCTCAGGGTCCTGGGATCGAGTCCCGCATCGGGCTCTCTGCTCCGCGGGGAGCCTGCTTCCCTCTCTCTCTCTCTGCCTGCCTCTCCATCTACTTGTGATTTCTCTCTGTCAAATACATAAATAAAATCTTTTAAAAAAAAAAAAAAAAAAAAAAAAAGAAAAATACAAATTACCAAAACTTATTCAAGAAAAAAAATAGAATTCTCAACAGACCTTTCAAAGTAAAGAAATTTCATCAGTAATCAAAAGCCTTCCAACAAAAAGTTCTTGACAACACAGCTTTTCATGGGTGGGTTTTTAACAAACTGTTAAAGAGTTAATACCAATCCTTCTCAAACACTTCCAAATAATAGGAGAGGAGGGAACACTCGTATTCTATGAAGTCCTCATTACTCTGATATGAGAGTCAGACAAAGACAACACAAGAAAACCAAAGATCAATATCCCTTATGAACACTGATGCAAAGATTCTCGACAAAACACTGACAAACCAAATCTGACAACACATTTATAGAATTATATCATACTATGAAGTGAGATTCATCCCAGGAATGCGGAAGTTCAACATAAGAAAATCAGTGAGTGAAATGAATAGGACAAAGGAGAAAAACCACATAATCATCTCAATAGAGGCAAAGAAAGCATTTGACAAAATTTAACACCTTTTTGTGAAAAAAATTGCTCAGTAAACTAAAGGCATAGCATAGAAAATGCAATGATATTATAATAGCATTTTGTGGTAATAGATGGTAGCTACACTTGTGATGGTCCTGGTGTTACTTATAGAGAAGGTGAAATCACTGTGTTGTATACCTGAAACATTGTAACATATATAAACACATGTAGCATTAAGTGTCAACTAATCAAAAAATTTTAAATAAATAAATAATTAAAAACCCCCACTCAGGAAACTAGGAATAAAGGGAAACTTCCTTAATATGATAAAGGGCACATACAAAAATCCACAGAAAGATACAGTTGACCTTTGGACAACATGTGTTTGAACCATGTGGGTCCAATTATTTTTTGGATAAATATAATCCAGTACTATAAATTTATTTTTTCTTTTTTTTTTTTTAAAGATTTTATTTGTTTATTTGACAGAGATCACAGGTAGACAGAGAGGCAGGCAGAGAGAGAGGAAGGGAAGCAGGCTCCTTGCTCAGCAGAGAGCCTGATGCGGGGCTTGATCCCAGGACCCTGAGATCATGACCTGAGCCGAAGGCAGAGGCTTAACCCACTGAGCCACCCAGGCGCCCATAAATTTATTTTCTTTATGATTTTCTTAACATTTTCTTTTATCCAGCTTAGATTATTGTAAGAAAATGGTATGCAATATGTATAACATACAAAATATGTGTTAATTGGCTGTTATTGATAAGCCTTCCTGTCAGCAATAGGCTATGAATAGTTAAGGTTTTTGAGGAGTCAACGAGACTGCTATTCTCTTGGTACTTAAACATTATAATTTGATATGTAAGTGGTATTTGTTTCATTCATTTTTTTGCATTATTAAGTTTTACAAATTCATTTGAAATATTTGGTTATATTTTTTTTAATCTGCTCCATGGCAGCGTTTTTTTCATGAATGTCCTTTGGCTCCTGTTTTCCTTTAAGTTTTGTATTTATATTTTCTATTCCTGCCTCTTTTGGGGTTATTATTATTATTATTATTATTATTATTATTTTTTGAATGAGGAGAGTTCTTCCTGTACTACTTTTTAAAGGATATTGGAAGTAGGTGTCTCAGGGTAGCTACTGTCTTCCAAATTTGTAGGAATTTTCCTTATAACCAGGCTTATATGTATGAACTTATTTCATTCTCCTCGGCTAGAGAAGATTTGCTGCTTTAGGACTATTCATAGTGTAGGTTGTTTCACTACCTTTTTGCCATACCAGCAGCCTAATTTCTGCTAGTGTAGCTTGTTTGTGTGATTCCTTATTTAGTACTGTTTCCTCTACTACTTCAGACTGTGAGGAGCAAAGTTCCTTCCCCTAGCTCATGTCCCCCCTTTTTTTGTTGCAAATGTGGTTTCCATTTTATACCTCAGGAAGTACACTTGAAGAGATGTCTGCACAGCCCCCTTCAGTTTTGGAGCCTCATGCCTTATGTTCACCCTCTTTCTCCAGTTTTGTCTCTCTTTTGGCCTTTCACTTATATTTTCATATGTTTCCTAGATTTATTGGAGATCATGTTTGCTTTTTTATTTATTTTTTGCTTTTGGGTAATTTCTTAGAGGAGTAAGGAGATTCTCACTTTGCTCTGTCATCAACACCAGAGTCACGTAAAGTATATTTTTTTGTTAGTGCTTCACATATTCATTTAGTCAAAATATTTTAAATAGGATTAAATTTCATAATTATAATAAATGTGGAATGTATTTGCACTTATTTAATAAAGACTCTAGCATTTAGTATGTACCAAGTCTGTTCTAAGTGCTTTACAAATATGTACATTTCATCCTCATAATAATCCTATGAGGTAGGTGTTCTTTTTATAGGAAACTGAAGCACAGGCAGGAAAATTAACTTACCCAAGGTTGCCTAATTAATAAGAAATAAGAACACTTTCTACCTTTTATTTTATGACAATAGCATTTTGAATCTTGGCATCATCCATTTATATCTGTACTAATGAATGAATCCCATGAGAGCAGAGTCCATGTCATTCGTTTATATTTCTTGTGCCTGTTTAGCAGAATACCTGAAATTCAGAAGATACTTGGTGAATGTTGTTGGCAATTGGCAAATATTTTTATTAGGAGCCAAATAATTTCCTCTCTGCAAGACTTGTATAGTTTCAGTTCTTTATTCTACTTGTTTTGTATAAAAAAATTTTTTTTTGAGTGTATCACACAAGCAGGGGAGAGGGGCAGAGGGAGAGGGAGAAGCAGGCTCCCTGCTGAGCAGAGAGCCTGATGTGGGACTCAGTCCCAGAACCCTGGGATCATGACCTGAGCCAAAGGCAGACACTTAACCGACCAAGTCACCCAGGTGCTCCATAAAGGGGTTTTGATGAAAGAGTTGTCGACATGCTGGTAATACAAGTATACTAGTTCCCTTATACCACTTTGCTGTCCATGCTAAAAAATTCTTTTTATATCCTAATACTAGTTGTATTTATACAGTGTTATTTGTAAAATAACAGGGTAAATTAACTTAGAATAATAAAAATGTGGTAGTCATCTTATAGTCTTATTTGCTTTTATTGCTGAGTTTTATTCCATTTTAAGAATATATCACTTTTTTGGGGCACCTGGGTGGCTCAGTGGGTTAAGCCGCTGCCTTTGGCTCAGGTCATGATCTCAGGGTCCTGTGATTGAGTCACGCATCGGGCTCTCTGTTCAGCAGGGAGCCTGCTTCCCTCTCTCTCTCTCTGCCTGCCTCTCTGCCTACTTGTGATTTCTCTCTGTCAAATAAATAAATAAAATCTTAAAAAAAAAAAGAATATATCACTTTTGTTTTGGTATTATTTTTTTAAAAATTATTTTTATTAATATGTATTTTTATTAATATAATGTATTATTTGCCCAAGGGGTACACATCTGTGAATCATGAGGCTTACCCATTTCACAAGAATATATCACTTTAAAAATTTTTTATTTAAATTCCAGTTAGTTAACATGTAGTGTATTATTAGTTTCAAGTGTACAATTAGTGATTCAGCACTTACATACAACACGTGGTGTTTATTACAAGTGCATTCCTTAATCCCCATCACCTATTTAACCTATCCCCCTACCCATCTCCCCTCTGGTAACCATCAATTTGGTCTCTATAGTTAAAGAGTCTGTTTCTTGGTTTACCCCTCCCTCCCTCCCTCTATCTTCCTCTCTCTTACCTTTGCTCATTTGTTTTTGTTTCTTAAATTCCACCTGTGAGTGAAGTCCTATGGTATTTGTCTTCCTCTGGTTAATTTATTTCACTTAGCATAATACTTCTTGCTCCATCCATGTCATTGGAAATTGGCAAGCTTTTATTCTTTCTTTCTTTTCTTTGGCTGAGTAATCTTCCATTATCTCTACCTGTATCTATCTCTCTATCTATATACACATACATACCACATCTTTATCCATCATCAGTTCATGGGCACTTGGCTGCTTCCACAGTCTGAGTATTGTAGATAATGCTGCTACAAACATTGGGGTACATGTATCCCTTTGAATTAGTACTTTTGTGTTATTTGGATCAAATACTTAGTAGTGCTGTTGCTGGATCATAGGGTTGTTCTATTTTTGACTTTTTAAGGAACCTCCATATTGTTTTCTAGAGTAGCCATACCGGCATTCCTACCAACAGTGCAGGAGGGTTCTCCTTTCTCCACATCCTTGTCAATACCTGTTGTTTCTTGTGTTGTTGATTTTAGCTCTTTTGATGGGTGTGAGGTGATCTCTCATTGTAGTTTTGATTTGTATTTCCCTGATGATGAGTGATGTTGAACATCTTTTCGTGTGTCTCTATTGGCCATCTGTATGTTGCTTTGAAAGGTTGTCTATTTGTGGCATCTGCCCATTTTTTAATTGGATTATTTGTTTTTTGGGTGTTGAGTTTTAGAAGTTCTTTAGGTATTTTGGATATATATTGATCTATTATATATGTTGATCTATTTGTTGATCTATTATCCCACTGATGAATACCTGGACTGTTTCCTGTTTTTGTCTGTTCATGAATAAAGGTGCTATAAATATTTTCATGAAGTGTTTTTAGGTACTTATGTTTTCATTTCTCTTGGTAAATGCCTACTTCTAAATTGCTATGTCAGGATAGATATGTGCTTAATTATATAAGAAATACCATATTTTCCCCAAAGCATTGTATTATTTTATATTCCCACCAATAACAAAGTTTCATTTTTCTGTAAGCTCACTGATATTTATAGTTACCAGTGTTTTAAATTTTAGCCATTTAGTGCATGCATTTATCTTTATTTTTAACATTCATCAGTATGGTTGTTGATATCCTATTTCCATTATCACCATTAATAATTTGAACATTTTGGGGGCGTCTTGGTGGTTCAGTTGGTTAAGCCTCTGCCTTCAGCTCAGGTTGTGATCTCAGAGTCCTGGGATCAAGCCCCATGTTGGGATCCCTGCTCAGTGGGGAGCCTAGTTCTCCCTCTCCCTCTACCTCTCCCCCTGCTGGGGCGCATTCTCTATCAAGTAAGTAAACTCTTAAAAAATAATAATAATAATTTGAACATTTTTAGGTTTTTTTCTGATCCTGGCAATGAATTACGGAGTTAGGGAGTTCCCAAGAAAACACGTACTTTTTTTTTTTTTTTTAAATTTAAAGATTTTATTTATTTATTTGACAGGCAGAGATCACAAGTAGGCAGAGAGGCAGGCAGAGAGAGAGAGAGAGAGA
>NC_081557.1:48877655-49042043 GCF_022355385.1 Mustela nigripes | reverse complement strand
CCCCCCCCCATACCCATCTTTATCCATTCATCTGTCGATGGACATTTGTGGGCTTTCCATATATTAGCTATTATAGACATTGCTGCTATAAACATTGGGGTACAGGTGCCCCTTTGGGTCACTGTGTTTTTATCCATTGGATAAATACCTAGTAGTGCAATTGCTGGGTTGTAGGGGAGCTCTCTTTTAGGTATATTTCTGACTTATGTTTCATTGTCTCTCTGTTTACTCATGTTCCGTTACCAAGCTGTCTTAAGTATTGTCACTTTTTTCTTTTTAAGATTTTATTTATCTATTTGACAGAGAGAGAAATCACATGTAGGCAGAGAGCAGGCAGAGAGAGAGGGAAGCAGACTTCCCATTGAGCAGAGAACCCGATGTGGGCCTCGATCCCAGGACCCTGAGATCATGACCTGATCCAAAGCAGAGGCCTAAGTGACTGAGCCACCCAGGAGCCCAAGTATTGTCACTTTTTAAATTAATTTTTATTATCTGGTGAGAGTAGGTCTTTTTAAAAATATTATTCTTTTTCAAAATGTTTATAAGTATTCTTAAATGTTCATTTTTCTTTAAGAACTTTATAATCAACCTATCTAGTTAAAAGAAAAATATTTTTAAAATAATGGCCAACTTAACTCTCCAACCCTTAGCAACCACTGATCTACTTTCTGTCTCTGTAGGCTTGCCTATTCTGGGACATTCTGTATGAATGGAATGATATAATATGTGGCCTTTTATGGGACTTCTTAGCATAGTACTTTCCAAGTTCATTCATATGGCATCATGTATCAATATTTCATTCCTTTTTTGAATAATATTCCATCATATGAATATACCACATCTTGTTTATCTGATCTTCAGTTGATGGACATTTGGGATGTTTCCACTTTTTGGCAATCATAAATAATGCTGCTATGAACATTCATTTACAAGTTTTTGTATAAACATATGTTTTAAGTTTTCTTGGGTATATACCTAGGAATAGAACTGCTGCGTCATATGGTAACTCTTTGTTTAACCTTTTGAAGAACTCCCAGACTATGATTTTCTGAAGCAGCTGCATCTTTTTACATTCCTGCCAGCTTCATTTCTCCATGTCCTTGCCATCACTTGTTCTTGTCCATCTGTTTAATTATAGCATCCATTATATTTCTAAAGACGTTTATGAGAAACTGATGTTGAATTTTAACAAATGCTTTTTCATCTTATAAGGAGATTATGAGAAGTTTTTTTTGTTGTTGTTCTGCTCTCTTGACTGTGAATTATAATAAATAGATTTCTAATATTAATGATGTTGATTTTGAATAGTTGTCAACTTGGGTTTGTTTTCTTTCGCTAGAACAGAAAATTACTTAGTAGACATGTAATTGTGTCATAACAACTAAAAATTCCACTGAGAGGTTTAAAATTAGTTGATATGCATGTTCAGAGTAAGAGTTCCTATTTTCTTGGTGACTTCACTTGAATATCCTTATTTCAGAATGATTTACATATAAGCTTTCAAGCTAAATAAATAAACACTAAACACTAAATAAGTACTACTAAGAGCTTAAATATTTGCTTTCATGTTTTGTAAAATATTAAAAAATTCTGCCTCCTTCCAAATATGGGTAAGTTTTCAGATTTTTTAATGGGGAAAGTATAAGCTAGTTCATTTTATTTTATTTTATTTTTTTAAAGATTTTATTTATTTTTTTGACAGACAGAGATCACAAGTAGGCAGAGAAGCAGGCAGAGAGAGGGGGCAGGAAGCAGGCTCCCTGCTGAGCAGAGAGCCTGATGTGGGGCTCAGTCCCAGGACCCTGGGATCATGACCTGAGCCAAAGGCAGAGGCTTTGACCCACTGAGCCACCCAGGTGCCCCAAGCTGGTTCATTTTTGCTTGGGTATTTATGGTAGGTGGGAAGATCGCATATTTGGTAGTACTAGTCATAATGATTTCTGGTACAATTTTAGTAAAACAACATGAGTACATAAAGGTGTATGCATGTGTTTATATGTGTGCATTTATTTAAAAATGAGAACATTTCAATCGGAGAAAGACAACTATCATATGATCTCCCTGATATGAGGAAGTGGAGATGCAACATGCGGGGTTAAGTGGGTAGGAAAAGAATAAATGAAACAAGATAGGATTGGGAGGGAGACAAACCATAAGTGACTCTTAATCTCACAAAACAAACTGAGGGTTGCTGGGGGGAGGGAGGTTGGGGAGAGGGGGGTGCGGTTATGGACATTGGGGAGGGTATGTGCTATGGTGAGTGTTGTGAAGTGTGTAAACCTGGCGATTCACAGACCTGTACCCCTGGGGATAAAAATACATTATATGTTTATTTAAAAATAAAAATAAATAAATAAAAATGAGGACATTTTTTCAAACATGATAGATATTCTTACTAAAACATCAGAAAACAGTGGAAGCAAAAGCAAAAGAAGGAAGTTGAAAGCCTGTAATCCCACTACCCAGAGAAAACTTAATGACTATTTTGATGTGTGTGTTATATAAAACAGTATATAAATGCATACAGTGTATTTATATATGTGTATATAATATATAGTTTGTATGCTTTAAGGACAGTAGACACACTGTATTTATTTATTTATTAAAAATATTTTATTTATTTGCTTGAGAGAGTGAGAGAGAGCATGAGAGGGGAGAGGGTCAGAAGGAGAAGCAGACTCCCTGCTGAGCAGGGAGCCTAATGTGGGACTTGACCTGAGCTGAAGGCAGTCGCTTAACTGAGTCACCCAGGCATCTGACTTACTATATTTTATTTTTTTTTTTATTTTTTTTATTTTTAAAGATTTTATTTATTATTTATTTGACAGAGAGAGAAATCACAAGTAGGCGGAAATCACAAGTAGGCGGAGAGTCAGGCAGAGAGAGAGAGAAGCAGGCTCCCGCTGAGCAAAGAGCCCGATGCGGGGCTCAATCCCAGGACACTGAGATCATGACCCGAGCCGAAGGCAGCGGCTCAATCCACTGAGCCACCCAGGCGCCCCTGACTTACTATATTTTAAAGGACTGTGTTAAATGCTTTAAAAAGTACAGTACCCCTTAAGGAAAAGCTATGCTATATTTTTTTTTCCACCTTTTTACTATAGTAAAATATGTATGGCATAAAATGTACTATCTTAGCCATTTTTAAGTGTACAGTTTAGTGGTATTAAGTACTTCATATTGTTCTCCAACTTTCACCATCATCCATCTTCAGAACTCCTCAACTTGTAAAACTGAAACTATACTGGTTAAGTAATGACTCCTCTGATGCTCTCCTTCCAGCCCCTCGAAACTTCCATTCTTTCTGTCTATATGATTTTTTTTTCTTTAGATCTTATTTATTTATTTGACAGACAGAGATCACAAGTAGGCAGAGAGGCAGGTGGAGAGAGAGGGGGAAGGAGGCTCCCCATTGAGTAGAGAGCCCAATGCGGGGCTCGATCCCAGGACCCTGGGATCACGATCTGAGCTGAACACAGAGGCTTTAACCCACTGAACCACCCAGGTGCCCCTGTATATGATTTTGACTACTCCTCATATAAATGGAATCCTAGAGTATTTGCCTTTTTGTGACTGACTTCATTAAGTGTAATGTCGTTAAGGTTCATCCTTGTTATAGCATATATGTCAGTATTTCCTTCCTTTTTAAGGCTATGTAACAGTTATTCACTAAAAACAAATGTAGTAAGATCTTAAATAGTTGTTTTTCTTATATAAGAAATGAATAGTCATGTTGATAAATTTAAATAACTGTTAAAGTGGAAGTTTTGACTTAAATTGTCTTTTTTCCCTGCAAATCCCATCCTTTTCTTTATATTTTTCACTTTTTACTCTGATATTTTTGCCTTGGTGAAGTGCTTTTAAGAATACAGATATCTGGCCTCTAACAGAAAAGTCTTAAGCTCAAACTATTCAAGGTAAATTGTCAGTATTAACATATTTCACTGACTACCTTGCCTATGGTTTATAAGGTGTACTGTTATTTCATGTACTATTGAAGTAAAAGAAAATACTGCTAATCATTACTAAAAGGTGAATCCCAGTATCATAAATGTTAAAATGTGAAAAGTGTTAAAATAGAATCTGTCAAATATAATACATGTATGGAAAGGGTACATCCATTATACCACATTTAGTGTCCTTGTACTTTGTTTTGTAACTCTTGCTACAAAGGACTAGAATGAAGGAATTGATTTGACTGTTCTTCATGTTGCTAAGCTGATCAAAACTTGATTTTCTTCTTTTTGAAAAGTTTCATTTATTTTAGAGAGAGCGAGGGAGCGAGAGAAAGAGAACACATGGTGGGGAAGGGCAGAATGAGAGACAGTCTTAAGAAGACTGTGCACTGAGCATGGAGTCCAATGGAGGGGCTTTATATCATGACCCTGAGATTACCACTTTAGCCAAAACGAATAATCAGGCGTGTAACTGACTGTGCCACTCAGGCACCCCTGATTTATTATTTTTTTTAAGATTTTATTTTTTAAGTTATCTGTACCCAGCATGGGGCTTGAACTTAAAACCCTGAGATCAAGAGTTACATGCTTTACCAACTGAGGCAGCCCTCCAAATTTGTGGTGCCCCCCAAATTCAATTTTTACTTTGTTTTCTGTAGTTCCCTCTACGCTGGTTAAGTTCAGTAAACATTTTTAGTGCCTACTATGCATTAGTCCTTGTCATAAAAGTACATATATAGCTTTTACTGTGTGTTAGACACGGTTTGAGCACTTAATGTATTTTAATTAAGTAAATTTTACACTATCCCTGTGATGTGGATACTGTTACTATCCCCATTCTGAGGCACAGACCAGTCAAGTGACTTGACCAAGGTCATACAACTAGTACATGGTAGAGGCAGTATTTGAATGTTTGATTTGATTTTCTGACTCCAGAGTCTTTTGTCAGCAGTACTCCTAGGAACATAAATGAATAATATGTTGTATTTTCCCTGAAATACAACAGTTGATCAGGTAGTATCTGAGGGTGGGTTGATAAATTTACATAAAATTTTTGATATACTTCTGTTAATGAATTTTTATTTGTGTTTTTAGGACATTCAGTCAGAAGAAAGCTGCCATTGAAAGAGAGTATGCACAGGTAAGCTTGGAAATTGAGGTGACCATTCTAGGTATACCTCTTCTTTGGCTTAAAGGCAGATGTGGTTGTTGGAGAGAAACTTTGTTATCCCTGCATCCTTTTTTAAAAAAAATTCTGGTTATCTCACTTTGATCCTCCTTTTTACTTCATTTGAATCTCTAGACAAGGAGTTAAGTGCCTCCTTATGAAGGTTATGAGCCTTTGGAGATAATAATTATAGAATTTTTAAGTATTTGCAAGTGTAAGTAATAATGCATACATTTTATGAGTATATATACTTGACCCTTGAACAAAATCGATTTGAATTGCCTGGTTCTGCCTATACATGGGATTTTTTCCCCCCAATAAATTTATGTACCATTTTGTGAATGTATTTCTTCTTCCTCAGTTTTGTTACTAACATTTTTTAGGTTATTTTTTTGTAAAAATACTGTATATAATATATATACAAAATGTGTGTTATTGGCTACTTATGTTATCAGTAAGTCTTCTGGTCAACAGTAGGGTTTTAGTAGTTACATTTTTGTGAATCAAAGTTGTATGTAGATTGCTGACTACATTGGGGGTTGGCACTCCTAATTCCCACATTGTACAGGGGTCATCTGTATATTCATTCTCTGATGTATCCTATTCTTTACAGTCTTATGGAAGGTTAATTTTATTTTATCCAGTTAGGCATTTATTTCTGTTTAGGTCCCTGTTGATAGAGAATGATGTACTTTCTGTGGATGGCATAGTGCTATTTCTAGGGAAATTTAAGCATTTCCTTCTTTTCTTTTTTTTTTAAAAAGATTTTATTTATTTATTTGACAGACAGAGATCACAAGTAGGCAGAGAGGCAGGCAGAGAGGAGAGAGAGGAAGCAGGCTTCTGCTGAGCAGAGAGCCCGATGTGGGGCTCGATCCCAGGACTTTGGGATCATGAGAAGGCAGAGACTTTAGCCCACTGAGCCACCCAGGCGCTCCTCCTTCTTTTATTTTAATTAGAATTTTATTTGCTCCCAGGTAACTAAATGTGCCAAGAAAAAATTATGTTGGTATATCATTTTGTAGATTTGTAAAGAATTAATAACTACCTTTCCTTGTATAAAAACAGTTTGACATGATTTGGAAATTTTGGCCCTTGTAAGCAGTTACTTTCTATGTGGAACAGAATTCTAAAATTGATGTCTTTCCACTCCCCAAATTATAAATGTCAGGTTTTGATTTTAGTTTTATTCTGATTTCACTGTAGTTAACAAGGTAACTGTATTTTATTTGGTAATCTTAGAAGATTAGGTATAGGTGATTATTTCTTGAAAGTTAGACTCATTAATTCGGCCATTAGTTATTGAGTGCTTGTAAATCAGGTACTTTACATAATTAATTAGTGTCAGTTTTTTTTTTTTAAGATTTTATTTATTTATTTGACAGACAGAGATCACAAGCAGGCAGAGAGGCAGGCAGAGAGAGAGGAAGGGAAGCAGGCTCCTTGCTCAGCAGAGAGCCGGATATGGGGCTTGATCCCAGGACCCTGGGATCATGACCTGAGCCAAAGGCAGAGGCTTAACCCACTGAGCCACCCAGGCGTCCCTGAATTAGTGTCAGTTTTAATAATTAGTGTTGAACCTTATTCTATGCAAATTTAATAAGTACTAGTAATGATAGCCAAAATTTATTGAATCCTTGTACTAGGCATTTTGCTGATTTTTTTTTCATACAATTTCTTTAATGTTCTTCTGTTTATTTTATATGCATTATCTGGTGTAATCCTCTCAACAGACCTGTAAAATAGGGCAGTTATTGTGCCTTTAATAGATGTTTCTACTGAGACCAAAGTATGTGATCTGCCCTTAAAATTTATATGAAATGAAAATTTTTGTATATTTGTCTGGAACACGGTTTAAAGTTTTAATAATCAAATAAATAAGACAGGCTGATTATTAAAAATAAAAGACAGTACATTAAATTGAAAATTAGCAGTCCTTTGTCTCAATCACAATCACCATCCTCAGAGAAAAGATTAAAAGTAGATGACTATTTTGGTTCTCCTGGTGATCATTTCCATATCTTTAAATAATGTGCTTATAACTGATTCATGATTTATCAATTCTAGACATTATTGCTAGATTATTTTGTATAATAAATAAGAAATTAGTTTCCTAAGCCATTCCTTTTGGCCTACTCTTTCCATTGTGATTCAGCACTATTTTGGCGCCTTTGTTATTTTTCTAACTCTAAATGATATATTTAGACTTCTGTCTCTTGTTCTGTTAAGTGCATATACATATGTTTTTGTGTGTGTTTGTGTATTCATAGCATATATTTGTGTTATTTGTGTGTTGACATATGTATTTTTCTGTATACATAGGTATATAGTATAGTGGAATTGCATTTTACAGAGCAGTCTAATTTATTCTTGAAAAACTTCTTTAAATGTCTTTTAAGTAAATTATACCTGGTTTTGTTTATACAATTCTATATAATAATGTATAAACTGTGTAAGATACCTAATGTATATTTTAAAATTTCATAGAATAATAATATTCAGACATTAAAGTGTTCCAGTGTCTCTCTGCTTGGGAGAAGTCATTTGGAGAGTCAGTGTGCTGATTGTTCTTTTTTTTTCTTTTCATATTTACTTCTTAGGTGATTTTTCTCAGTTCTTCTTACTCTTCAATATTTTTCCAATTAATTTTTCAATTTATTGGGGCGCCTGGGTGGCTCAGTGGGTTAAGCCGCTGCCTTCGGCTCGGGTCATGATCTCAGGGTCCTGGGATCGTGTCCCGCATCGGGCTCTCTGCTCAGCAGGGAGCCTGCTTCCCTCTCTCTCTCTCTCTGCCTGCCTCTCCATCTACTTGTGATTTCTCTCGGTCAAATAAATAAATAAAATCTTTAAAAATTTTTTTTTTCAATTTATTTCTTGATGATATAGACAAAGCTATCTCTACACTCTTTTTTTTTTTTTTTTAAAGATTTTATTTATTTATTTGTGAGAGAGAGAGAGTGAGAGCGAGCACAGGCAGACAGAGTGGAAAGCAGAGTCAGAGGGAGAAGCAGGCTCCCTGCAGAGCAAGGAGCCCGATATGGGACTCGATCCCAGGACGCTGGGATCATGACCTGAGCCGAAGGCAGCTGCTTAACCAACTGAGCCACCCAGGCATCCCTCTACACTCTTTTTTAACTCCCTCACCAGTATTTTTACTTTTTATCGATAGTAGAGATACCCCTCAAAGACTGACATTCTAGCTGTGGATTTTGCTAGATGACGTCAGACTTATTATTTGCATTTGCTATCTCAGGACCTACCCTCATTGGTGATGGAATGTGGTCAGAGAGGACAGTTGGACTATTTAAATTATTTTTTAGGTTGAACTGCTTTACATTCATCTCTGATTATTTCCTTCCACCAGTTCTTATAAGTGAAATTGCTGGGTCAGAAGTTATGTATAATTTTAAGGCATTAGTAGTCTTAATGAATATACTGTAAAAAAAATAAATAAGTTATTTTTGGGGATGCCTGAGTGGCTCAGTGGGTTAAGCCTCTGCCTTTGGCTCAGGTCATGATCTTGGGGTCCTGGGATCGAGTCCTGCATCGGGCTTTCTGCTCAGCAGGGAGACTGCTTCCTCCTCCCTCTCTCTTTACCTCTCTGCCTACTTGTGATCTCTCTCTGTCAAATAAATAAAATCTTAAAAAAAAAAAGTTATTTATGTTTCTAGTGGCAGTATATGAAAGTGTCTATTTTGTGTTATTGCTACTATTAGATGATATAGTTATACATATTTTGGGGCCTAGTTTTTAGGAAAAATTTGGTATTTTTGTTCTAACAACAAAAAATTCCAGTTAAGGGGCGCCTGGGTGGCTCAGTGGGTTAAGCCTCTGCCTTCAGCTCAGGTCATGATCCCAGGGTCCTGGGATCCAGCCCCTCTGCTCAGCAGGGAGTCTGCTCCCCCCTCCCCCATCCCTGGCTGCCTGCCTCTCTGCCTGCTTGTGATCTTTGTCTGTCAAAGAAAGAAATAAAATCTTTAAAAAAATTGCAAGTTAAACTCTGTGTGACACTGTGCTCTCTTTATCATCTGCTTACAGTTTTTGAAAGAACTCTTTCAGCATTAATTAGAAGTGATATTTTAAAACATCTATTTCTTGGCCATACCTTAAAGGGGAAATATAAGTATAATAAATTGATAAAGGTATTTCTAAAATGTCTTCCTACTTAAAGTCTGACTGTTCTGAATAACTTTTAGATCCAGAGCCATTAATTTACTTATTTTCCAGCTTTGCGCAGTGGCAGTATCGTAGCCAATGAGGTTTATCCGAGGTGCGATTATTGCTGCTTACTTTTCCATACTAGATTACCTCTGTACATCTTAGTATATTAGTAGTGTAGCGTTTCTTTCTTTTTTTTTGTTTTTAAGATTTTATTTATTTATTTGACAGACAGAGATCACAAGTGGGGAAAGAGGCAGGCAGAGAGAGAGAGGAGGAAGCAGGCTCCCTGCTGGGCAGAGAGCCTGATGGTGGGACACGATCCCAGGACCCTAAGATCATGAACTGGGCCGAAGGCGGAGGCTTAACCCGCTGAGCCACCCAGGCACCCGTAGCATAGCATTTCTTAACAGAATATTCCAGCATTGTCTCCAGGAATTTTTCCCCTTTCCTGATACCATTCTCTAGGTTTTCATACCAGAAGTGTCTTGATCTTAGCAGACAGTGTCAGGGAAGGTTTTTAGACAACACTTGGGATTTTTACATGTTTGTTGTTAGAAATATATGAGTTGCAGTTGTCTTCTCAAGGGAACAGAACAACCATTAGCTTCTCTTACATGCTGATCTCACAACTGCCGTTGTGAGATGTTGTCAATGGTTACCTATGCCCTGATTTCAGAGATTTTAAAATGTTTTAAAAAATATGTATCTTAATAGAATTGATTAGCTATGCTCTTTTTTTTTTCCAGGTTATGTAGAGGTTTCATTCTTTAAAGAAAGTTGTAATGTGGGAGGGGACATTAAGAAAGGATATTCCTAATGGCTCTTTTTCTTTCACAGACTGAGGAATATGTTGCAAAATAAAATATTCCTAATATTACTTATATATGATATATTCATACTGGACTGTAGTCTTTTGGTATTTTGGGGGTATATGGGAGTGGATATCTAATTGCTTTATTTGTATTTATTACTATAGCCACTGATTACATATTTTTCATTTTATGGACAAGAAATGCGACACTAATTCAAAGGCAGGAATGTTCTGTCTGAAATACATCGAACTGATGATAATAAGAAAATTACTTGACTTCTCTGACCTTCATTTTTACATCATTTTTGAGAGGAGAATGATGACCATTCTCCCCTCTCTTCTTTTCAGGCTTGTCAGATACACTAATGAATATGAAATTGTTTTTCAATGTATGTGTACCTGTATATGATGGTCTTTGTTGTATTCAGTGTCTTAGTTTTACTTATTTCTGTAAATTGTTGGAACCTAGCTTTGTTAGATAATGGATTTCCCTAGTAGAAAGAGAGTGATTAATTAAATTTGTGGACCTTTGTATAGTCTTATGTGTCTGGGAAATAGTATGAGGTAAAGTAGTGGGAGGATTTTCTTGCCTTTGGGGAAGCATTATAAAAATCCTCCCACTGTGAGAACATCTTCTGTTTCATTAGGATAACTACATAACTGTTTTTATTATGCCAGAATTTTTTGAAAACCTATCAAAGTCTTTAAAAATTTTTTTAAGCCTTAAAAAATGCAACAGTAATTCAGATTTAATAATAGAAACCCATGCAGTAGGATCAGCTTTATCGAAATTTGCTTTATAATCCAAGTTATCTAAAATGTATCCATAACAAGAATCATTTAAGTTATTACTTTAAGCTATAAGAAATGAAATTTTCATTGTGTTAACCAACTTTAGAGTTTGGAATTTTTTAATGAATTGAATTGAAATGTGGAGAGGGGTACCTGGGAAGTTCGCCAGTTAAGCCTCTGACTTTAGCTTGGGTCCTGATCTCAGGATCTTGGAATTGTCTGGTTCCTGGCTGGGTGGGGAGTTTGCTGCTTCTCCCACTGTCTTCCCTCCACTTGTTTGCGTGTGCATGTGTGCGTTCTCTCTGTCTCAAATAAATAAAGTCTTTAAAAAAATATGAAGAAACTTACTGACCTACTGACATTTTTTCCTTTAATTCTTTATTTGGAAAAATTGCAAATCTTCAGATACGTTGGAAGAATAATACACTGAAGTATAGTACTTAAACAAAAGGAATACTATTAATTGCCTCTGTCTTAACCAGTTATTAACATTTTGCTATATTAATATTATGTCGATATACATTTTTTTCTAAGCTATTCTGTTTGAAAGTAAGCTGCAATCATCATACTTCTCTTCTACATACTTCACTTTGCATCTTCTAAGAAAAAGAACATTTCCCCAAATAATTATAATGTCATTATCACACCCAAGATAATGAGTAACGATTCTGTAATATCTAATATGTAGTTTACATTCATATTTCCTCATTTATTCCTGAAATCTCTATAAGTTGTTTTCCCAAGATCCAATTAAGGTTTGCACATTGCATTTGGTGGATAATGTCTCTTGATTTTATTTAGAATGTTTCCTCCACCTTTTTTGTTTTTCCTGGCATTGATTTTTTTTGATAGGTCTGGTCATTTGTATTGTAGAATGCATTTTGTATTTGGAATTTTTCATTTTTTCCCTTCATGATTAGATTTCTATTAAATATGAGCAGAAATACTATGTAGTTGATGTTGGGCCTAATAAGATTTTATCGTTTGTTCTGATGACTTGGATGGATTAGAATACAACATCACTGATATTGCCAATTTTCAGGCCTGATTAAATCTATAATAGTGATAGTAAATTTTAAAAATCATTTATCTAATTGTCTCAAACTATGTCTGTATTTTTTTGCTATATCATGTATTGCTGGTGCTCTAAAAAAGTGTTAAATTTTATTATGTTAGAATTTTGACAAAGCAGAACTGGAGAAAGAGCAAAATCTGAGAATTTAATTTTAACTTAAACATTTGAGATCAAGCACTATTATAAAAGCCAATATATATTCTTAACTGTTACATTTCAGCACATTTAAAAATCAGCTGAAAATTAGAGCATTTGGTCTTATGGTGGGAATTTCCTTTAGAGAGTCTGCAAGTTGTTAAATTGAAAGAATGTGAAACATCTTTGTACCAACTGTCTAATAGTCATGTTTGGTAATGACACTATTATAAACTTCCTTTTGGGAAGTTCTATATCTTTTGCTATTATTTGTCATTGGTACATCATCTAAGTAGCCAAGAGTATCTAAATACATTAGAAATGGAATTGTAATTTATATGAACACTTAATCTCCTCTATCAGTTTTGTAGTGTTAAAACAGCTTTTAAAAATATGGTGGTTGTGTTTTGGTTCCTTTTTAATATTTTAGCCTGGTGATTCACCTCTGTTGGGAGCTCAGTTTTGTGAATGTTGGTGTTTCCTTAGTTAGACCATAAGATGAGTGAAAATTTGTGCTCTAGAAGGATTGATTACTACATTTAATTATTTAATAAAATACTGTTTTTAAGTTAGAAGTTTATTTTGAGATATACCAGTTTCCATGTGTTGAGATATATTTATTGAGTGCTCTTCTAGGTATTATGGCACTGCCCAAAAGAGAAGGAAAAGTTCTAGCAGTTAGAGGGCTTACACTCTATGGTTGTGTTATCTTCCAATTAAATATATTAACTTCTTTTCCTTCAAAGACACTGAGATGATCTTTATAGAATTATTATTAATAGTGTAATGTTGTCATCCTCTATGCAAAGGATTGATTGGCCAAAAAAGTTGAGTATTATTTGTGAAATTTAGAGAGGGTACAGAGGAGCCATCCCAATAGAGAAGTATCATAAAGGAAAATAGTTCAAATGGATTGATCATATGATAGCAATCTGAAGAACAGTACCTAAAGCACATGAAAAGTAGATTTGTAAAATAGTTTTAGGGGAATGTTGGAAGAAAAAAAATAATATTGCATAACCTAATTATACTTGAAGGGATTTGAGCCCTTCACTTTTTCAAGATGCTTGTTACTTTCAATTTCCTACAAGAGTATTAATGTTTTATTTTTAAGCATGGTTTCTGAAATTCACTTTGTAATTCTCCAGAAATAACAGATGTGTTACATATCTATTTATACAAACAGAATAAATAAATCTCTGAAAACACAGAAGCCATGTAAGAGTCACTAAACAACCTTAAATATTAGGGTAAAATCAAATCTGGCTTTTGACTGCAGTTAGCTAAACCACTTGAGGTGTTGGTAAAATTATTTGCAGTACTCAAAAACTGAAATTGCTAAGGGCAAGTTCTGTGTATTAATTTACTTCCTGTAGTCTTTGGCAGAATGCTGCTAGTGAAAGAAGGATACAAAAGGTTACTGTGGTTAGAGAGAAAGAGCAGGAAAAGATTGTGGACTTTAAGGGCGGCTCCTTGCTTGAGGACAAACATGGAGCAAATATGGACACCCTGTCAAATAGCCTGTTGTGACACACTGTTGCCCCTAAACTTTTTGCTATTTTTACTGTTTTAAGAAACAAACTAATGAAGAGGAGTTGGGATACTACCCAAGAAGTTAGTGTATGTGATGGGGTTCTTTTTTGGTAAATTTCACCAGCATAGAGGTTTAAAATGTAACTTAATTTAGCTGTGTGCAGTTAGCTTTCTGGCCATTGCTATTATAGAAGCATTGGCAAGGTTCTTTGAAATGGCAGACTACATACTTGGAACTTTTCATTCTGCCAAGCTCTTCCTGTAGAACAATGAGGATAACTACCCTGAGAGAAGATTGAGGGTTATTTTCTGTGTTTATGGTGATTCTTATTTTTAAATTTTTATTTTATTTTTATTATTTTTATTTTTATTTTTTTTTTTTTAGTTTCTTAGCTTGCAACTATGGGTAAGAAATACATTTGGGGAGAAGAGCAGACTGATTTTTTTCTCAAATTTCATACAGCTTGATTTTTAATGTTTTATTTTATTTTATTTATTTTTCAGAGAGAGGGAGAAGGGGGATTGTGAAGGGACAGAGGGAGAAGGAGAGGGAGAATCCTAAGCAGGCTCCACACCCAGAGCAGAGCTACAGGGCTTGATCTCATGACCCTGACTGACTGAGCCACCCAGGTGACCTTGGCTTTAAATGTTTTAAAAACAAAATTCTGTTTGCTACTATTTTTCTGAGGCTTTTGCATTGGTTTCATAAAGGATGTTGGTCTTTAGGTTTCTTTCTTTGTCTGGCTTTGGTATCAGGGTATTGGGCCTCAGAGAATGGCTTAGGAAGTGTTCCCTCCCCTTCATGTTTTTGGAAAAGTTTGGGAAGGATTGGTATTAGTTCTTTGTTAAAGGCTTGGTGAAATTCACCAGTGAAGCCATCAAGTCCAGGATTTTGCTTTTTCTTCCTCCCTCCCTTCCTTTCTCTTTTCTTCCTTCCTTCCTCTTCCTGATTCAGTTTTCTTACTAGTTATACTTCTGTTCAGATTTTCTATTCGTGATTTAGTCTTGGCAGGTTTTATATTTCTAGGAATTTGTCCATTTCATTTAGGTTATCTAATTGGTTGACAAACAGTTGTTCATAGCACTCATAAAATTCTTTTTATTTCTGTAGAATCCGCAGTTATACTTATGATTTTGGTAATTAGAGTTTTCTCTCTTTTTTCTTTAGTCCATCTAGTTTAAGGTTTGTCAATTTTGTTGATCTTTTTGAAGAACTAACGTTTAGTTTCATTGATGTCCTCTATTTTTCTGTTCTCTATTTCACATATCTCTCTGCTCTAATATTTATTTCCTTTCCTCTGCTAGCTTTGGGTTTAGTTTGTTCTTCTTTTTCAAGTTTCTTATGTTCTGAAGTTAGGTTGTTGATTTGAGATCTTTCTTGTTTTTTTTAATACAAGCATTTATAGCTATGAATTTTTCCTTTGGCACTGCTTTTGCTCTGTCCTCTAATGTTTGGGATGTTGTGTTTTCATTTTCATTGATCTCTAGGTAGTTTCTGGTTTCCCTTGTGATTTCTTCTTTGAGCTAGGGTTGTTTTAAAGTGTGTTGTTTTACTTACATGATTTTCCACTTTTCCTTCTTTATTGATTTCCAACTTTTCCTGTTGTTGACAGAGAAGATACTCTGTATGATATCTATCTTTTAAAATCTATTGAGACTTAATTTATGACCCTAATGTATGGTTTATCTTGGAAAATATCCAGTGTGCACTTGAGAATAATGTGTATTCTGTTATTGTTGGGCATACTGTTAGGTTTATGTCTGTTAGATCTTGTTAGTTTTGTTGTTTAAGCCTTCATAAATATATATTTCCTTATATATTATCTGGTTGTTTTGTTTACTATTGTGAGTGGGTTACTGAGGTCTTTATTATTGTAGAAGTGTCTTGTTTTCCCTTCAATTCTGTCAGTTATTGCTTCATATATTTTGATGGTCTGTCATAAGGTACATAAACATTTATAATTACTCTATATTCTCACTGTTGAAACTTTTACTAATGTGTGATGTCCTCTTTGTTTCATGACCTTTTTTTTTTTTTTAGATTTTATTTATTTATTTGACAGACAGAGATCACAAGTGGGCAGAGAGGCAGGCAGAGAGAGAGGAGGAAGCAGGCTCCCTGAGGAGCAGAGAGCCCGATGTGGGGCTAGATCCCCCGACCCTGGGATCATGAACTGAGCCGAAGGCAGAGCCTTTAACCCACTGAGCCACCCAGGTGCCCCCTCATGACCTTTCTTGATTTGAAGTGTATTTTGTGTGATATTAGTGTGGCAACCTCTACTCTCTTTTGGTTGCTCCATGCATGGGATATCATCTTTCATCTTTTGACTTTCAGCCTATTTATGTCTTTGGATTCCAAGTAAGTCTTGCGTAGACATCATATAGTTGGATCATGTATTTTTTACCGATTCTGCCAATCTCTTTTTTTTATTGGCATGTTTAATCCATTCACTAATTACTGATAAGGAGGGACTTATTTCTGTCATTGGGCTCTTTGTTTTCTATGTGCCTTATATAGCTTTTTCCTCCCTTATTTCCTGCATTGCTGTCTTCTCTTCAGTTCATTTTTTTTTTTTTTGTAGTGAAATGTTTAAATTCCTTTCTTGTATATTCTGTAGCTATTGTGTTTGTGCTTACCTAGGAGATTACATTTGGCATCCTAAAATTACAACACTTATTTGAATTTATACCAGCTTAACTTTAGCAGCAGAAAAAAACTGCTCTTTTAAGTCTCCATTCCCCCACTTTTGACTTGTTGATATCCCAAAATGACATCTTTATACATTGTGTACCCAAAAATATAAATTGGTAATTTAAAAAAATGTATTAGTCTCTTAAATTATGTAGAAAACAAGAGTTGGAGTTACAAACAAAAGTTACACTAACACTTCATATTACGCTGATAGTTTTTTTCTTTAAATGTATAAGTCTTTTTAAATCATGGAGGTAACAAAAAGTATAGTTACCAATCGTTACAATAATATTGTCTTTTGTAATTGCCCACATAAATATCTTTAGTGAGCTCTTTATTTACCTTTAGTGAGCTCTTTATTTCTTCAGACTGCTTCTAGTGTCCTTTCCTCAATAACATTTTGTTTACACATTGTTTTCTTAAATTCTCCACATTTTCCTTTAGTTCTTTGAGCATCTTTAAGAGTTTAAGAGAGTTGTTTTAAAGTCTTTGTCTAGTTTATGTGCTATAAGTGCTTTTTTAGGGATAGCTTCTGTTGCTTTAGTTATTCCTTTGAATGAGCCATACTTTCTTTGTATGCCCTGTCATTTTTTTGTTGAACATGAGACATTTTAGGCTAATAATGTGTTAACTCTGGACCTCAAATTCTCCCCCTTACCCAGGGTTTGATGGGTTTTTTATATTGTTTTCATTTTTTGATTGTTGTAGGCACTCTCTGTGCTGAGGGATCAGCCTCAGGGTTTAAACTTAAGGTCTTATCCAGTTCGTTCGTTCGTTTGTTTGTTTTCCTGAGCCTTTCCCTGTGCATGCACGATCACTTTCTTATTTTTCCGATAGATGCATGTTCTAGTCATGGTAGAAAGGTAAAAAAGCAAAAAAATGAAGCTGAGGAAAAGGGTGCTAGTTCCTTAAATTTCCCAGAAGTCATTTCAGCTAGAGTTAGAGGGGCTTGCAACAGTTGGGGGAGGTACAGCAAAATGGTTGCCTGCCTCTTTGCACCTCTGTGATCAGAAGCAGCAATAACAATCATAACAGATATTTCCCGTATTTGGAGGCCAGTGTCCTTTTGCCCACCTTGGTTTCCACAAGCCCTGTGCAAGATGCTCCAGGAACTTATTCACAGCTGCCTGTCCTGTGTCTGGAGAATGAATTAACTGCTAATCTGCTAAGAGCTGAAATTGACTGAAATTAACCACAGTTTACTCTACTAAGTCTTCCTCTGGAAGTTGCAATCATTCTACAGTCTCCAAAGTTCCAAAATAGTTATAGCAGACAGATTCTGGGATAACAGTTATCCTAGAGATGGGAAGACAGGTTCCTGGGACTTTCAGCTCTATCATCTTCCCAGAATCCTCTTCCTGTTTCCTTCTTTTTAACCTAGAGTCTAGTGTGTTTCTGACTTTAACTCTGATCATGGGTTCGTTTTTCTGGTCTATAGGGAGATAGTTACTTCATTTCATGTCTATTCTTGTCTTATTTGTTTTCTCTTTTTATTTTTTTTAAAATCTCATTTATGTATGTTTTGAGTGGGATGGGTAGACAATACATGAAAGCATGAATTTATTTTATGATCTTCACTCAGAGTCTTAGATAATCCTTGTGGCTCCCTTTGGCTCTGGTGTTGTATGGCATATTGCTGATCATTTCTCCTGGGAAATTGACTAGAATGTATTCCTTCACTGCCCCTGAGAGGGAACATAAAAAACCAAAACTCTTTTATCCTGTGGAGTTAGGGCTAGGCTTTTAGTGGTCATCTTTGAAGAGGGTGTATACTCTTAGTTTATAAAATGAACCCTTTAGTAAAGATTGTGAGGATAATAGGATAAAATATAATTTGCTGTGTCAAAATAAGAATACCTAAACATGTACTGATAACTGTGTAAATGAGGTGCTGCTGATGTTAGGGTAGGATTTCTGTGGATATAAACAAAGTTTTGGTACAAGTGGCTAGTTTATTAAAACATTTCTTTATGTTAACAAGGATTACTTGAGGATATGGTAAACCTGATGTCATTTCTTTAACTGTAGGTTTTCATTGTCTTGGAAAAAGAATCAATGCTAATCAAGAGTTCCAGAATTGTGAAAGTGTTGGTAGCTAAAAAAACTCAGAGGAAAATTTTAATAAAATTTGTAATTTGTTTCTTAGGACTCCATTTTATAGGATGCATAATACTTTAATTTTCATAGACTAAAAGTTAGTTTTGCTTCTCTTGTTTTACTCAAAGGAGAGGAGAAGTATTGGTTGACCTGTATCAACCAGTAAAAGGCAGAACGGGAGTAAGTAGTGGTGGGCATGCCTCATTTTTAGGGATGGTAGTATCTGGCAGTGGTATGTAGTTCATGAACCCATCGAAGTACAGAGTTGCTAGCTTGCTGTTCTCTGACAGAATGTATTCTGTAGCCTCCCCTGTAACTTTTTTTTTTTAAGGTTTTATTTGTTCATGTGAGAGAGAGAGAGTGAGAGAGAGCATATGAGCGGGGGGGGGGGGGGGGGAAGGGGGGAGGGGGGCCCCCACCGGGGGGGGGGGCGGGGGGGGGGGCGGGGGGCAAGGGAGAAGCAGGCTCCCTACTGAGCAGGGAGCCTGATGTGGGACTCGATGCCTGGACCCTGGCATCATGACCTGAGCCAAAGGCAGACGCTTAACCAACTGAGCCACTCAGTTGCCCTGTAACTTTTTAATTTTAGAAGAGGACTATAGAAATTAATTTTCAAAAAGAAGGAAATAAATTTGTAGTATAAAATATTCTTTTCTGTTATGGGGTTTATTATTCTGAAAAATGAAATTGTGTGTATTAAGGTGTGAAACATGATGCTTTGATATACATAGTGAAATTATTTGAGTGAAACTAATTAACATATCCATGTCCTCAAATCGTTTCCTTCCTTCCCCCTCCCTTCCTTCTTTCCTTCCTTCCTTCCTCTCTCTCTCTCTCTTTTTTTTAAAATTTTTTAAAAGATTTTATTTATTTATTTGACAGACAGAGATCACAAATAGGCAGAGAGGCAGGCAGGGAGAGAGAGGAAGAGAAGCAGGCTCCCTGCTGAGCAGAGAGACCAGTGCAGGGCTCAATTCCATGACCCTAGCGGAAGGCAGAGGCTTTAACCCACTGAGCCACCCAGGCGCCCCTTCTTCTTCTCTTTTCTTTTCTCTCTCCCTGCCTACATTCTTCCTCCCTCCCTCCCTCCTTCCTTCCTCCTTCCTTCCTTCCCTCTTCCTTTCTTCCTCCCTTCCTCCCTCCCTCCCTCTCTTTCTTTCTTTCTTGTGGTGTTTTTAGCAACAATACACAGTACAGTGTCATTAACTAGAGTCATGGTCTGTGTTAGATCTTTAGACTTACTCATCCTACATAGCTGCAACTTGTATCCTTTGACCAACATGTGTCCATTTCTTTTTTTTTTTTTTTTAAGATTTTATTTATTTATTTGACAGAGATCACAAGTAGGCAGAGAGGCAGACAGAGAGAGAGGAGGAAGCAGGCTCCCCACCGAGCAGAGAGCCCGATGTGGGCCTCGATCCCAGGACCCTGAGATCACGACCTGAGCCGAAGGCAGAGGCTTTAACCCCCTGAGCCACCCAGGCGCCCCCATCTGTCCATTTCTTACACCTTTTTACTCCTGTAACCTCCATTCTGTTCTCTCTTCCATATAATTACATGTTTCTAGATTTTACATATAAGTCAGGTTATGAATTATTTTTCTTTCTGCATCTGGCTTATTTTCCTTAGTATGATATCTTCTAGGTTCATCCATGTTGTTGCAAATAGCAAGATCCTCTTCTTTTTTTAAGAATGACTAATATATATTATAGACAGATGAGCCTGGATCAGTGAGGGGTTTAGGGGCTTCCATCCCTGCACAGTCAGAAATCTTCACGTAACTTTTGACTCCCTAAACTCAATTACTAATTGTCTCCTTTTGACTGGAAGCCTTACTAATGATATAAATAGTTGATTAACATATATTGTATTAAAATGTTATTAAGAAAACTGTAATATGTTTATAGAACTGTACTATATTTATAGGAAAAAATCCACATAGAAGTTCAAACCCACGTTGTTTAAGGGTCAACTGTGTACCGTACCACAGTTTCTTTATACATTAATCCATCAACGGATCCTCAGGTTGTTTCCATACCTTGGCTATTGTCAGTGATGCTGCAGTGAACATGAGACGGTAGGTATCCTTGAAAGTACTGATTTCATTTCCTTGGATTGTTGGATTATATGACCCTTTGGTTTTAAATTTTTGAGGAATCTGCATACTGTCTTCTGTAATGACTGTACCAATATACGCTCCTACCATTAGTTTATGAATGTTTCTTTCTCTTTCATCCTCACCAACACTGTTTTCTTGTATCTTTTAAATAATAGCCATCTTAAGAGGCATGCGGTGATATCTCATTATGGTTTTGATGTGTATTTCCATGATGATTAGTGATGTTGAGCAGCTTTTCATGTACCGTTTCTATGGAAAAAAATGTCTATTAAGGTCCCTCATTCATATTTTTAATCAGGTTCGTTGATATTTTGTTATTGAGTTGTACGAGTTCCTTGTATATTTTGGACATTAACCCTTTGTCACATCTGTGGTTTACAAATATTTTCTCCCAATCTGTAGGTTGCCTCTTCATTTTGTTGATTGTTTTCTTTACTGTGAAGAAGCTTTTTTTCCCCACTTGTTTATTTTTGCTTTAGTTGCTTGAGCTTTTGTGTCTTATTTGAAAAATCATTGCGAAGGCCAGTCTCAGGGAGCTTCTCCCCTATATTTTCTTCTGGGAGTTTTATGGTTTCAGGTCTTATATTTATGTCTTCAGTTTGAGTTGATTTATATGTATAGTGTAAAATAAGGGTCCAATTTCGTTCTTTTCTGTGTGGATATTTAGTTTTCCTAACCCCATTTATTGAAGAGACTGTCCTTTTCACATTGTGTGTTCTTGGCACCCTTGTCAAAAGTTACTTGACTATCTGTGTGTGAGTTTATTTCTGGGCTCTCTATGCTCTTCCATTGGTCTGTGTATCTTTTTCTTAGGTAGTATTACACTGTTTCGATTACTATAACTTTGTAATATAGTTTAAAGTCAGGGAGCATGATGCCGCCAGCTTTGTTCTTTCTGAAGATTGCTTTGGCTTTTGTGTTTCATTGTAAATTTTAGATTTTTTTTTTCTATTTTTGTGAAAAAAGCTATTGGAACTTTGATAGAAGTTGTATTGAATCTGAAAATCACTTTGGGTAGTATGGACATTTTAACAGTATTAATTCTTCTAATCTATGAATGTGTAATATCTATCCATTAATTTGTATCTTTAATTTCTTTCATCAGTGTTTTCCAGTTTTCACTGGACAGATCTTTCACCTTCTTGGTTAAATTTATTCATATATATATGCTATTATAAATGTGATTATTTTCTTTTATATAGATCATTGTTGGTATAAAGAAACACAACTGGGTTTCTTCTGGTATTTTGATTTTTTGTATCCTGCAACTTTATTGAATTTGTTTATTCTGTCAGGTTTTTTGGGGGGGGCATTTTTAGGATTTTCTGCATTTAGGATCATATCATCTCTAAACTGAGATCATTTTACTTCTCTTTTGATTTGGATGCTTTTCATTTCTTTTGTTTGTCTGATTACTTTTGCTAGTACTTCGAGCACTATGTTGGATAAAACTGCTGAGTGGACATCCTTATATATGTAAGTTATGTATATAACTTTATCAGGTGTTGTAGTGGTAATATTAAAAATCAGAAATCTAGTTAGTTTGATTTTTAGGTAATTGATGGGAAAATCATGATGACATCCAGTAATATTAATGTTATAGTGAGCATGTTACATCTGCGACTGTCCATTTTTGTCTGAATATTGTTATAAGTAATATGCTATATTTATACCTGATGATCAAAGATCTTAATGCCAAATTATCATGGCATAAGCCTGACTGATTTTATGACATTAGAAAAAAGTTACAGAACTTCCAATGCAGCATTGGCAGTCTTGAGTGCCCCAGTGCCTCAGGCTTCTCTTAGCTTTCTCAAGGGCTGAGGAATACGCATTCCAGGTATATTCCTGGGTGTGCAATACATTATTTGGGAACCTCTGATTTAAAGGGTCAAAGGCTGAGCTTGGTTTAGATTAAGAGGTATACAAAACCCTTTGAAAATAAGTTTTGTTGATGATAGATATACTGGGCATCTTAGATATCTTGTAGTGACTGAAGTTAAAAGTGAAACCAGGTAAACTGGAATAGTCATGATGGCCATGTAGAAGAGGTGAATATTTAGTTATATAGGTGTCTTTTCCTTTCTCCCTACTTACCTACCTACACATATTCTCTATAATATAGTTTTGCATATCCTCTGTAATATAGTGGTGTGAAGGCAGAAGCAGGGAGGTAACTTGGAACCTCCACGATTCCCACAATAAGGAAATGCTGGTGGGATGTTTCATCTTTCTCTTTGGAAAGGAACCACTTGGTCTTCATTCTACTTGTGGTCTCAGTGTCTGTGCCTGGAACCCATATATTGTGTCCTAGGTACTTTGCCAGTCACAAAGACAGTATTTTATCCTTCATTAAAAACAAAAACGACAAGGCTCCTGCTGCCTGTCTCTAGATAGTTTCAGTATGTCCTTCAATCTGCAGATCAGGTGTCAGCCAGTCCGATTTTATTACCTCCTGTGTTGCTGCTCAGTCTGGATTTGACAGCCCTTCAGTGGGCTCTACTAGTAACTTTTTGCTTCTGTCTGTCACTTTTTGTCCTGTTATACCCCTCCTCTTCACCCATTTTGCAGAGTCTCTGGTATGTTTATTTAAGGAATGAATGAATGAATGAAGAAACACAGTTTCGGGTTTTGAAAATGATAGTAATCTTTAGTTGAAATTTGCCCCATTCGAAGTGTTCAGAATGATTCATTTTTGCAAAGTTGAAGACACAGATGTACCAAAGAAGTAGTTTTTTGCTGTGAACATGGATGATTTTTAGGATATGGGAAAACAAAAAATAATTATTTAAAAGATTACATTTATTGAAGGTAAACAATATTCTGCACTGATGCCTATATTCCCTAGTAGATAGACATAACTGGTATAAACCAAATAGTAATTTGTTTCCACCTAAGAGATTTTATTTGATTTTTAAAATTTTTATAAAAATTTTTAATTATTTATTTGTTAGAGAGGGCACAAGTATGGGGAGCTGCAGGCAGGGGGAGAAGCAGGCTTCCTGCTGAGCAAGGAGCCAGATGTGGGACTCAATTCCAGGACCCTGGGATCATGACCTGAGCTGAAGGCAGCCACTTAACTGAGCCACACAGGTGCCCCCCATCTAAGAGATTTTAAAGTTGGGGACCATTTGTTTACTTTAGGCAGAGTTTTACAAGGTGTTTATACCTTGGCTCTTAAGTTTAGAAAATTGATTTTATTGCTTTATCTAGAAGATATCTCCCAATAAAACTAACAACCTGTTAATTAATCTGTTCACAATAGGAGCCTTATCTAGGGGGCGCCTGAGTGGCTCAGTGGGTTAAAGCCTCTGCCTTCGGCTCAGGTCATGATCTCAGGGTCCTGGGATTGAACCCCACATCGGGCTCTCTGCTCAGCAGGGAGCCTGCTTTCCCTCTCTCTCTGCCTGCCTCTCTACCTACTTGTGCTCTCTGTCTAATAAATGAATAAAAAATTTTTTTAAAAAAGGAGCCTTATCTAGGTTAATTGGCTTTTTGTTGTTGTTGTTGTTGTTAATTAGCTTTTAAGGCACTCAGGAAACAAACTCATGGGTCAATAGATTATTTAATAAACATTGAATTTGAATTGAGGGAATGAGTTCAGTGTTCTTTTGGGGGGACTTGTGATCAGGTTTTTAAATATATATAACATAAAATTTATATAACATATATAACATAAAATTTTGGTAAAATATGTATTTTTTGGTAAGATATATATAACATAAAATTTACCTTTTTAAAGTGTACAAGTAAAAAAAATAAGTGTATAAGTTACTGTCATTAAGTACATTTGCAGTGTTGTGAAACTGTCATCAGTATTTCCAGAACATTTCTATCACCGCAGACAGAAATTCTGTGTCCATTAAGCAGTAACTCCTCATTCCCTACTCCTAATGTTGTCTGATCTACTTTTTGTCTCTATGAATTCGCTTCTATATATTTCATATAAGTTGAATCATGTTATCACATAATAATTGCCCTGTTGGAGGTAAGTGTTCCAAAAGGATATTGTCTTTCTCTATTCTAGTGTCTAAGTAGTAGTTTTCAAACATATTTTGATTGTATATTACATCTATAAAAAAATCTAAGTTATATATGTGTATGTTTATTTTTATTTTTTATAAATTATATATGTGTGTGTTTATTTTTTACTTTTAAATTATATACATGTGCTCTGTAGTAATATATTGTATACATTATAAAATATGCATAAAATTTAAAGATTAAAGTATTTAAAATATATTGTTAAAAATTTAAAAATATAAAATGTATTGTTAATATTTTTTGATGGCTTTCTGCTATCATTAGCTTACATCTCGAGGCATAAAATTCTAGTGGTGTAATTTCTTGTGATATTTTATTGGATAGTCATTGTATCTACGTTATATTGTTCTTGATAAAGAACTCTTTGGATTGGTAGAAAGTGTCATTTGCATGTATGTGAATCATTAGTATTTCGTTCAGTCTCTTTCTTTCTTTTTTTTTTTTTAATTTTATTTATTTATTTGACACAGAGAGAGAGCTCACAAGTAGGCAGAGAGAGAGAGAGGAGGAAGCAGGCTTCCTGCTGAGCAGAGAGCCTGATGCGGGACTCGATCCCAGGACCCGGAGATCATGACCTGAGCCGAAGGCAGAGAGGCTTAATCCACTGAGCCACCCAGGTGCCCCAGTCTCTTTCTTAACTGGAACCTTTTAAAGCTAGTTATCTGGGGTGCCTGGGTTGCTCAGTGGGTTAAAGCCTCTGCCTTCGGCTCAGGTCATGATCTCAGGATCCTGGGATCGAGCCCTGCATCGGGCTCTCTGCTTAGTGGGGAGCCTGCTTCCTCCTCTCTCTCTGCCTGCCTCTCTGCCTACTTGTGATCTGTCAAATAAATTTTAAAAAATCTTTAAAAAAAAAAAAAAGCTAGTTATCTATTTTTGTGAGGGCCAGTCAATTAAAATATGAAACCCACAAATGGACTTAGCCAGGTACATGTAACTAACAGTGTATTAAAGTACTCTGAAAGTGAATACATAAACCAGGATGTTACTAAACCTCTCTAAGTGGTATAACACCCTTTCTTCCCCAGAATACCTTGTGTGCTGTACATGGCATGTGTTCATTTGGTAGACTGTCCAAGTCAGGAGTATGGGTGGGATGCTCCAAAAGCATGCCTATGCTTAAATGTTAGTGTAATTTAGCTTCTTTATTTTTTGATAAAATTAAATACAGATAGTATGAATATTTTCTTTATATGTCCATGTGGATTTATTTGTTTATTCACATGGAGTATATTCACCTCAGTTTTACTACTTTAAAGCTGTGTGATCTGGTCATCTAATACCTTACCCCTGAAGTTACTTGGTTAATCATTGTTAATTATAGTTTTATCACAGGAGTAGAAACATTGTGATATCAGGCCAGATAATAATAATATTCTTCTGTAGATTCCACTTTTTTTCCTCTCATGATACCTTGTTGGATTTGGTAAGCACCAGTCTCATCAAGAAAAAGTTTACAAAGTATACACGGAGATAAATAAAATCTTTGCTTCAAAGAGCTTCTAACAGTTTTTAAAAGCTTTAAGTTGGTGACTTTTTATTTTTATTTATTTATTTATTTATTTATTTGAAAGACAGAGATCACAAGTAGGCAGAGAGGCAAACAGAGAGAGAGGAGAAAGCAGGCTTCCTGCCGAACAGAGAGCCCGATGTGGGGCTCTATACCCGAGCTGAAGGCAGAGGCTTTAACCCACTGAGCCACCCAGGCGCCCCTTGGTGACTTTTTCTTAAGAACCAAAATATTTATCTTCTCTAAGATTTTTCTCCATTCACAGTATCACAGCATCTAAAGCAATTACTCTGTAGTAATTATTAAATTTTTAAATTAAATTTTAAGTGAAATTAACACTTTAAATTATTAAATTTCCCCAAGCTTTGGGAAGTTTCTGCAAACTACTGATCTGTAAAAAGAACCTACTGGGGCACCTGGGTGGCTCAGTGGGTTAAAGCCTCTGCCTTTGGCTCAGGTCATGATCTCAGGGTCCTGGGATTGAGCCCTGCATTGGACTCTCTGCTCACCAGGGAGCCTGCTTCCCCGCTTCCCCCTTTCTCTCTGTCTGCCTCTCTGCCTACTTGTGATCTCTCTCTCTCTCTCTCTGTCAAATAAATAAATACAATCTTAAAAAAAATAAAAAGAACCTATTTGTAGAGAAGGTTATGGTATAATTATCTCGTGTTATTATTATAGAGTAATACAGCTTTTCTTCCAATTCATATGATACCCATATAGTTCTCCACATTCTTGCAAAATGTGGTAAAAAAAAAATCTATAATTCATGAAGTGAAAAACAGCTCAAGCATACTTGTTTTTGTTTTTTAACACATTTTTGAAATTTAAGTTCAATTAATTAGCATACAATGTATTACTGGTTTCAGAGGTACAGGTCTTGTGATTCATCAGTCTTTTTTTTTTTTTTTTAAGATTTTGTTTTATTTATTTGTCAGAGAGAGAGGGAGCACAAGCAGGCAGAGGCCGAGAGAGTAGCGGGCTCCCTTGCTGAGCAAGGAGCCTGACGTGGGACTTGATCCCAGGGATCATGACCTGAGTTGAAGGCAGTGGCTTAACCGACTGAGCCACCCAGGCGTCCTATGATTCATCAGTCTTATATAATATCCAGTGTTCCTTACATCATGTGCCCTCCTTAATTTCCATCACCCAGTTAAGTTGGTGACTTTTTATTCCCTTGTTCTCTTAAAGTAAGGTTTTGTAACTCTACTGAGTTGAATATCTCCTCTGCCCCCAAATTCATGTCAAATACAATCAAGTTTGTATGTGATCATAGTGGATTAGAAGATCAGTCACTAATTCAGTGATTGATGTCTTTATAAGAAGAGTCATTTGTACAAAGAGGTAGAAAGGAGACTGCCACGTGAAGATGGACGCAGAGATAGGAGTGAAGAATCTACAAACCAGAAGTTTGTTGGCAACCCTCAGAAGCTAGTAGAGACACATAGGATGTATTCTCCTTTAGAGCCTCGGAAATTCTCCTTCAGTTTCTCTGAAACGGAACCAGCCCTGCTGACATTTAATTTTAGACTTCTAGCCACTAGAACTGTGAAAGAATGAATTTTGGTTGTTTTAAGCCACTAAGTTTGTAGTACTTTGTTATAGCAGCTTTGGGAAACTAGTATCTAAGCATAATTTTCCTATTCGAATATAAATTTAGGCCCCTTGATGTGGCTATGTATAAATGTGATTGAAAAGGTAGATCTTGGTTACCTGGGTGTCTCAGTCATTAAGTGGCTGCCTTTGGCTCAGGCTATGATCCCAGGGTCCTGGGATCGAGTCCAGCATTGGGCTTTCTGCTCAGCAGGGAACCTGCTTCTCCCTTTCCCTCTACCTGCCACTCGACCTACTTGTGATCTGTCTCTGTCAAATAAAAAAAAAAAAAAAAAAAAAGATTAAAAAGAAAAGTAAAGATGGGTCTTCTCCCTCCTAAATTATAATGAAAGCTCTAAGCTTTGGGAGCACTAAATATATGCTAGACATCGTTGTTTCATTTAAATTCTTACACCAATAAGATACTGGCTCTTATTTCTACAATTAAAGATACCACGGCTCAGAAAGGGCAACCCTCATACAGTATGAATGTTAGTATCTGACTGTTAAAAAAAAAGTGTGTTTTCTTTCCTCTATCACTGACTCTGTACACGTATAGAGGTCAGTTTCTCTTGGTGGCAGTAGCTGGAATTTGTAGATTTTCTTCTTTAACTTACAATTTACTTTTGTATAATCTAGAAAAATAAAAAATTGATGGCTCCTTAAATGTGCCAACCTTTTCCAAAAGCTCTGAGTTTTATATGACTTTAGTGTTTGTTTGCATATCTCATTTTCAACCAGAGGCCGGAATCTAAAATCATAATTGTGTCATTCTGTTCCGCTGGAATTGCTGAATAGCTGAAACCAGGAAGCACCAGAAATTTCTAAGGGAAGTTCCAGGAACTTTAGAATTATGTTTAGAGAACCAAAATGATTAGAATATTCATTTTTGTTTATTAGTAGCTTTAAATAGACCATTCAGACAAATGGTCAGAATCTATAAACCAGAGGTTTGTTGGCAACCCTCAGAAGCTAGTAGAGACGCAATATTTTTATTTAAGAGAGCCCATAAGATGGAGTGATTGCTGATAAAGACTAGTGTTAATTGGTAGGGTATCATCTATCCCTTTTATGAAACTGGTCATAGATGAAATCAAACCTGTTATCTATCTTTAGTGGGAGGAGATGACAATCCTGAATATGGTGATTTTCTGCTTATGTTTGATTATAGGTGTTTTGGGGGAATTTACAATGTTTCAGAATGAATATTGAAATATTGTGGGGGTCAAAAGCATAAGGGTGAAGCTTCTCCATCCAGCCTCTTATCTAAGTGTTTATTAGCAGTGGAATTCAGGTGGCACGTGGCAGGCACTGTTAGGAGGTGAGGATATCATTAATAAAAATTAGGTTATTTCTTCTTTAGATATAAATGTTTTTTATGGTGATGAGAAGTACCATTTTAATTGGGTTGGGGAAAGAAAATAAAAACTATTTGCAAATGTGTAAATGAAGAGTTTTTTTAAATGTGGGGGAAATGGTGTATATAGGTAATTTATTTGATGATACACATAGTTTTAGCTTTAGAACTATAAAGAGGGATATGTATTCTAGGATATTATATAATCTGAAAGAAGAGAAACAGTCTCTGCAAAATAAAATATTTTTATTTTTATTCATTTGTGGTCATTTAAAGGAAAAAATACAGCATTGGATACTTGATTATAGAATTTTTTTTTTACTTTTTTTGAAAAATTTTACTTTTTCAGTGTTCCAAGATTCATTGTTTATGCAGCACACCCAGTGCTCTGTGGAATACATGTCTTCCTTTTTTCTTTTTTTTAAAATTTTTTTTTCATTTATTCATTTTCAGCATAACAGTATCATTATTTTTTCACCACACCTAGTGCTCCATGCAATAAGTGCCCTCTATAATACCCACCACCTGGTACCCCGACCTCCCACCCCCCACCCCTGCCACTTCAAACCCCTCAGCCTTCCTTAATACCCACCACTAGGCTCACCTAAAATTGCTGTGTTAAATTGCATTCACTGTCTTTGAATAAGTCTTATTCTCATGAAGAAATAGAAAGAAATAAAGCTGGCCCACCTGGGTTTGCCTAAGAGAATCATTATCCTTAATGAATATTTAATGGTCCTTATTAGAATACTGCTTCATAGCGTTACCTACATGAGAGAAGCTTCTGTATTTTAGATCATAAGTTTGGGAGAGTTTGAATTTACGATTTATATATGAAGACACTTTTGATCTTTCCTCTTAATATATATGTTAATGTTGTTTACAGTCAACAATTCCATCCATCTCTTGTTTTTTGGTACTGAGAATCAGTTCTGTAATATGACTGCCTGTCTCTGATGCACTCCCTGCAACTTGACAGAGTGAAAATTTTTTAAAGATTTTATTTATTTATTTGAGAGAGAGCAAATAAGGAGGCAGAGGAAGAGGGAGAAGCAGGCTTCCTGCTGAGCAGGGAGCCTGATCAAGGCTCAGTCCCTGGACCCTGAGGTCATGACCTGAGCTGAAAGCACTTAACTGCCTGTGCCACCCAGGTGCCCCCCTAATGCTTTTATTTTAAAAGAGCAAACCATAGTACTATCCAGGAAACATTCCATGATAGCACCCACACCTTACTTCTTCCATTGGTGAAGTCCTTGAATACAGGATATTTCCCTCATGATTTATTTCTAACACTTAGTACAATATCTGGGACATCGTAAGTGCTAAAATAACATTTGAAGCAAGACACAAGAATGCTCTTTTCATGTCTATTGTGTTGGAAATTACAATTCCGGGCAGGAATCAAAATGGTATTTTCTTTAAAGAATTTATTTGTTTATTTGTCAGATTGAGAGAGAGCACCTGTGCATAAGTAGGGGGAGCAGCAGGCAGAGGGGGAAGCAGGCTCCCCTCTGCACAAGGAGCCAGGTGTGGGACTCAATCCCAGGACTCTTGGATCACAACCTGCACTGAAAGCAGATGCTTAACCACCTGAGCCACCCAGATGTCTCTCCAGTTGATATTCCTAAACCAAGAAAGTGGTCTTGCTAGAAGGAAATCTAAGCATGTTTTTTGACTGGTAGTTGAAAACCAGAAGTCGCTTATGTAGTCATGTAGTATAAATTAATTCCCTTATGTTCTCAGAAATTAATTATTTAATGAGGTTTACACTTAAACAGTTTGCAAAAAGTTGGTAACACTTTTTGTAGTAGGATTAAATCCTTATGTCCATTTCATGACATTTGCCTTTCTCTAGTTTTAAAAACATGTATCATTTAGCAGAATTATACTCTTATTCTCTATGGATTAATGTAGACCAAGCATCACTGATTCAAAGGAATATTCTAATGAACTGTTATTAATGTTATTAACTTATTTTAGTGAGCAGCTATTCAATTTTTTTTTTGGTGACTTAAATGTTGAATTATTGTAATATGAACCAAATGGTTTCTTAAGTCAGTTTTTCAGGGTAGATGCAAAGATAAAACTTGATTTTTAGCCTCAAATGGTTCATGATCAGGTAGGATAAAAAAATGTGTAAATGAGTTAGTATAGCATAAGGCGGAATGAAGTAGTTTCCAAATCACAATTATATGCAGCAAGATTATAAGTAGAGAAGCAGTCCATACTAGTAATGAACGATCAGGGAAGACTTCTGTGTTTAAGACATTCACTATCAGTTACTGTTGGAATAAAATATGCCAATTCTTAAACACAGAGGCCCCCATTGCCCTTTGGCTCAGTTCTTAAAAACCTAAGGTCCATTTTCAAAATCTTTAGATCTTCATGAGTTAGAAATCTTTAGTATTTACTAAAAGTGGGTTTCTGGAGGATAGGAATTTTCTAAATGGAGAGTATAGTCTGATGGTTAAGAATATGGTTTGAATCCCAGCTCTGCCATTTACTTGCTGTGGGACTTTGGATCCATTTGCCAATCTGTGAAATAGAATAATGATAATGATAATAATGTAGCGTTACTGTTTGCTTATTTTTTTTTTTAATTAGAGTATGCTTTCTTATGGATAAACACTTCATAGCAGAATAAATATCTGAATTATCTAAGATGAACAAGATTGTGTGTGTGTGTGTAGACTAAAAATCCAGTAGTACAGTGGATTAGAAATTAGAACTATCCTGAAAACAAGAGCAGGGGAAATGAGTGTTCTAGCACAGATTTTTACTCTGTGGTGTAGGATTCAGAGAGAGAGCAGCTGCTTCTTTGCTACCAAAGATGTTGTAGACATTGTTGACTTTTAGGTTTGGAACCATTCTGGAATTGTGAGGATTCTAAAAGCCTTCATGCCAGTTTAGTTATCTAAGTATCTTCTTTGGTTTTTAAAATGTTTCCCCCTACTCCTTAAAAATGGTTAGTGAACAATTAATGAGACCCCTCCCCATCCTTCTATTTAATTTTCCATTATTCTTTGTGTGCTGTTAACTGGTTCTTTGTATCTTTGTGTTGGTAATTCAAATCAGTTAATCTGTTCTTGTGAATAAAATTGAGAGCATTCCAAATTCTTTTTTTGGAGACAAGTATATTGTACTCACTAAATTCTTCAACTGATGTCATGCTGAAAGGATGTTAAAATGTTAATATGCTTTATTTCATTCCCTTTTATTATGAATATTTTCAAACATTGAGCAAAGTTGAAAAAATATGACAGTTAACACTCATATACCACTTACATTCTACCGTTAATATTTTGGTATACTCGCTTTATCACATATCCATTTATTGATCATTCTGCCATTCATGAATTCATTTTATTTTTGGTACATTTCAAAGTAAATTGCAGACATAAGGACATTTCCATTGAAATACCTCAGATACGCTTTGTTTTTGAAAGGTTCATTTTCTCTTTTTCATTGAGTTGATGTTTTAGTCTTTTTCTTCTTTATTTATATTCTTTATTTAAATTTTGGACTGAATCCACATATCTCTTTGATATGAGGAATTTGAGAGGGTGGAGGTTGTGGGGGGTAGGGAGGGAAAAAATGAAACAAGATGGGATCAGGAGCAGGACAAACCATAAGAGACTCTTAATCTCATGAAACAAACTGAGGGTTGCTGGGGGGTGGCGGGTAAGGGTAGGGTGGCTGGGTAATGGACACTGGAGGAGGGTATGTGCTGTGGTGAGGGCTGTGAAATATGGAAGCCTTATGATTCACAGACCCGTACCCCTGGGGCAAATAATACATTATATGTTAATTAAAAAAAAAAGACTTCTGATGGTCAATGCTCAAAATTAGATTTACTTTTTTTGGAGGTTTGAACTCTTAAAAAAAAGATACTAGAAAGTCATCTTAGCCAGTTTTAAAAAGTATATTATGGCTTATATAATTGTAGCATTTTCTTGTAATTTGCAATATTTTAGGATATGATTGCTGATGAGGGCTTTTTGTTTTGTCTTGTTTCTAGATTTTATTTGTTTATTTGACAGAGAGTGAGAGCACAGCAGGGCAAGCAGCAGAGGGAGAGGGCAAAGCAGGCTCTCTGCTGAGCAGGGAGCCTGATGCAGGGCTTGATCCCAGGACTCTGAGCTGAAAGGCAGACACCCAGCCATCTGAGCCACCAAGGCACCCTGCTAATAAGGGTTTTGAAGACAGACAAATTCTTTCATACCATTAACCATTAGAAGCGTTTCTTGCTTTTAAATTTTGTAGAGGACCTCAACTAGATTATAAACTGTTTAAAGCTGAGAATGGTATGTCATTCCTTGTGGCTTTTGATCTATTTGAAAGGGAAAACCCAATATTTATTGATGTATTGACTCTTTAATATTATGCTCAAAACATTCTTAGCACTAATATTCTGTTTTTTTTTTAAAGATTTTGTTTATTTATTTGGCAGAGTAGGCAGAGAGAGAGGGCAAAGCAGGCTCCCTGCTGAGCAGAGAGCCCGATGCGGGCCTTGATCCCAGGACCCTGGGATCATGACCTGAGCCGAAGGCAGAGGCTTTAACCCACTGAGCCACCCAGGCGCCCAGCACTAATATTCTAAAGTTGAGTTTTTAAACTAATCCTAATGTATAATTTTCAGCAACTTTCTAGAATTTGTATTCATTATTTGATGTATACTATATATTATATAATGTATAATATAATGGAATTCAAAAAATCATGATAGAAAAAAATTCATCATAGGAAACTATTTGAGCTATTTGAGTGTAATAGTGAGGTATTAAAATAAGAAGATATCCTTCCATTTTATAGACTTTGCATTTCTAGCCATAAAAAAAATATAATGACCTAATCTGGCATAGGTTTTCATAAAAATAATTTTATTCTTTTAAAATACTTGAACCATGGGCATTGAGTTAGATAACCATTATAAATGTAACATCATTTTAAGATTAGATTCCAGATAAAATTTAAAGCACATCAAACTAAAATGATCTTTTCTACTATTTTCATTGTTTCTTGAAATCTGCGTAGGATACTGTTTTTTGATTGTGTTGGAAGTGCAATTAGATAAAAATTATAGCAGGAGAAGGTCCTTTTTCTCTTGCTCCTCATATGTGTACATATGATACACATACACACACATGCACACATGCTCCTTTAGTTGGAACCCTCATTATGTGTCTGGTTCGAAGATTCTTTAGGGTCTTCCAGATTTAGTGCTGCTTTTCCCATCTGAATCAGATTGTGATTCTTTTTTTTTTTTTTTTTAATTTTACTTATTTATTTGCCAGAGAGTGAGTGAGAGAGAGAGAGAATGCGAGTATAAGCAGGGGGAGCGGCAAGCAGAGGGAGAGAAGGAGGATCTCCCCATTGAGCAGGAATCCTGATACCAGACTTGATCCCAGGACCCTGTGATCATGACCTGAACAGAAGGCAGATGCTTAACTGACTGAGTCACCCAGATGGCCTGGATTGTGATTCTTTTTTTAAATCAGAATTAGACACACAAATGAGAATTTTAGTATACCAGGAGACAGAGGCCATGTTGATGGGCTTATGTGCCCTTTATTCCCTCTCAATGATAGTACCTAAATAGTATCTAAATTTCAATTCTTTTAGAGCTCTGCAGTTAGGAGTGTTTTTAATCATCTGTGGAGTCCTGAGCTCTAATAGTGTCTTTGCCTACTGAATGAGAGAGGAAAATAGGCTTTCTCAGTGTTTTGCTCAGCCATCTAGAGCAAGGGTTACCAAACACGTTTTGCATAGAACCAGATAGAAATATTTTAGGCTTTGAGGGTCATATGATCTTTGCCAAAATTACTCAACTTTGCTGAGTGAAAGTAGCCATAGACAACTGGTAAACAAGTAGATGTGCTTTTGTTACAGGCAAACTTTAGAGAAATAGACTGCAGGCTGTAATTTGGCAGCCTGTGCACTAGAAATGTGCTTCTTAAACTATCTGTTGTGAGGACTTTTTTTTTCTTCCTAGTAATTCATTGATGGACACTTCTGTAAAACATAATTAAAACTACTGGAAAATGATATTGAAAAGGACATATGATAGAAGCTTAAAAAATTTTAATTAAGTAGATAATAAAATACATTTTGATAGAGTAGTCATACATAAGGCAAAAGAAAAGAATTAGAAAAACTGTAAATGTTGTTACCTGAAAGTTTCATGTAGCCTATTAATATAGAGTTGCTATTATAGTCATAGCTTTTTTGTCATTCTACAATATTAACTAGACATGTTGAGTGAAATTGCAACTCCCCATTTATTAAATGCCTGTATGCACACTAAACAAATGCTGTATACATCAGTAAAAATTTTAATGTGACAAATTTGCTGCTTGCTGTTAATTTATCTAAACTAGGTTGGGTTGACAGCAGTGCGACTCACAAAAGGTAATGTATATATATATCAACTGTTCTTAGGTTTTGTTTTAACAATATTCAGTGTAGAGAAACCAGACTCTCAGAAGAATGTTGATGAGAACTGAACTGGAGAAGAGACTTAAGAAATTTCAACAAACTCAGGATATACATTTCTAACTTTTCCCCAAGATGAAGTGATTTTTTACTTTCAGAATTTGTTTTTTATCTTTGCTTTGGTAGTCTGTTCCAGCAGTTTATCCTATTGAGTTATAGTTAAATTTAAATTATCTCTCAAAGAAATGGATTCTAGATTCATAGATTTCTTATATTTAGATTTTCTTTGGATGGGAAAAAGATAGGAAATTTGTATGCATATAATGTATGAAGTGAAAATCCTTAAATAAATGTACAGTATCTGATCATACCTATTTCATTGAAAATTATTGTTAAATTATGGAACATGTCTTAAGTATCTGTTGAAACTTGGATCTTTGCAGTTTTAAGTTTCTGTTTAAATTTGTTAGTTAACAAATAGTGTAATATTAGTTTCAGGAGTAGAATTTAGTGATTCATCACTTAAAACATCCAGTGCTAATCACAAGTGCCCTCCTTAATACCCATTACCCATTTAATCCATCTCTCACCCATCACTCCTCCAGCAGCCCTCAGTTTGTTCTCTGTATTGAAGAGTCTGTTTTATGGTTTGCCTCTTTCTCTCTTTCTTCTTTCCTCCGATGTTCATCAGTTTTGTTTCTTAAATTCCACATATGAGTGAAATTATATGGTATTTGTCTTTTCTGACTTATTTCACTTAGCATAATACTCTCTAGCTGCATCCACGTGTTGCAAATGGTAGATTTTCGTTCTTTTTCGTGGCTGAGTAATATTCCATTGTGTATATATACCACATCCTCTTTATCCATTCATCAGTCAATGGACATTTGATCTTTTTCTGTAATTTGGCTATTGTTAATAAATGTTGCTAAAACATGGAGGTGCAGATATCCTTTTGAATCAGTATTTTTGTAGCCTTTGGTTAAATTCTTAGTAGTGCATTTGTTGGGTCTTAAGGTAGTTCTATTTTTAAGTTTTTGAGGAACCTCTGTTTTCCAGAGTGGCTGCACCAGTTTGCCTTCCTATCAACAGTGTAAGAGGGTTCCCTTTTCTCTGCATCCTTGCCAACATCTTTTGTTTCTTGTGTTGTTAATTGTAGCCATTTTAATTTGTATTTCCCTGATGATAAGTGGTGTTGAGCATCTTCTCATGTGTCTGATAGCCATCTGTATGTCTTCTTTGAAACAATGTCAACTCTTGTCTTCTGCCCACTTTTTAATTGGGTTATTTGTTTTCTGGGTGTTGAGTTTGATATGTTCTTTATAAAGTTTGGATATGAACCCTTTATCAGTTATGTCTTTTGCATATATCTTCTCCCATTCTGAAGGTTGTTTTGTTTGTTGTTTCCTTCACTGTGCAAGAAGGAAATCCCAATATTTGCTTTGACGAAATCCCAATATTTGCTTTGGTTTCCCTTGCCCCAGAGGACTTTTATATAGTATGAAGCTGCTACAGCTGTTGTCAAAGAGGTTGCTGCCTGTGTTCTCCTCTAGGATTTTCATGGATTCCTGTCTCACATTGAGGCCTTTCGTCCATTTTGGGTTTATTTTTGAGTATGGTATAAGAAAGTGGTCCAGTTTCATTCTTCTGCATGTCACTGTACAGTTTCCCCAACATCATTTGTTGAAAAGACTTTTTTCCATTGGATATTCTTTCCTGCTTTGTCAAAGATTAGTTGACCATAGAGTTGTGGGTTCATCTCTGGGTTTTCTGTTCTGTTTCATTGATCTATGTGTCTGTTTTTGAGCCAGTACCATACTGTCTTGTTCACTACAGCTTTGTAATATAATTTGAAGTCTGGAACTGTGATGCCTCCACCTTAGCTTTTCTATTTTGAGATTGCTTTGGCTAATCGGGGTCTTTTCCCGGTCCATACAAATTTTAGGATTGTTTGTTCTAGTTCTGTGAAAAATGCTGTTATTTTGATATGGGTTGCATTAAATGTGTAGATTGCTTTGGGTAGTAAACACATTTGAACAAATTTTATTCTTCCAATATATGAGCGTGGAATGTTTCTCCATTTCTTTCTGTCCTCTTTAATTTCTTTCATATGCATTTTATAGTATCCAGAGTACAAGTCTTTTACCTGTTTCATTAGGTTTATTCCTAGGTATCTTATGGTTTCAGGGGCAATTGTAAATGGGGTCAATTCCTTGATTTCTCCTGCTGCTGCTTCATTGTTGGTGTATAGAATTGTAACAGATTTCTGTATGTTGATTTTTTATTCCTTGACTTCACTGAATTCCTGTATCAGTTCTAGCAATTTTTTGAATGATGATCTTTCATACTACTTTTCGCTTTGATCTTATTGCCACTGAGAAACATTCATGTGCCTTCCTTACATGGAAGTATGAAGTAATTAAAAAAATGCCAAAGATATAGGACAAACATGTCTGGCTATCCAGTTCACATTTAAAGCATTGGGATCAAACCTTTTTTTTTTTTTTTTTAATCTTGCAGAAACACTGAGAATTCATTTCATTGTTCATTTTTGACAGAACATTTTCTCTTTGATAACCGTCAAAGCTTAGCATGTAGTAACTGTTATATATGATCAGTTTCCGATTTATCACTTAGTGAGAGAATTCTCTAATTTAATTACATTAGCCTTTAAATAATCCACAGTTATACTCTATTACTGAGCATACTGTTTAGACAGGTGATTTTTTTTTTTTTAAATCATATCAAGAGTTTCTTGATGATGGAAGCAGTGTATTGATTTACATTCTGGATAACTGTCCAGAGTATTTTCCTGTCATTATAGTTATATCATCAGAATATATGCTCATACAAAATTTAAACTCCAAATCACATTTGTTAACTACATAATCCTTTATTGATTTAAATAGTTCTGAGTTAGTTATGTTTGATAGTGAAACTGAATAAAATATTTCATAATACCATCCTGTTCAAATCACACAGTATACTAAAGGAATTGCCATGTTATTTTTGCAGTTATTAAAAAACATGGCTAGGTTTGTGTGTTCTGTGAATTATTTTTACATATCATTAGTCAGTTCTTGAATGCATGGAACCTTGTGTGGTATCATTAGAAATTGTTTTTTTGTTGCAGATTCATTGGGTATTTCTAAGCAAATTTTTTTTTTTTTTTTAAGATTTTATTTGTCAGAGAGAGAGAGGGAGAGCGAGTGAGCACAGGCAGACAGAGAGGCAGGCAGAGACAGAGGGAGAAGCAGGCTCCCTGCAGAGCAAGGAGCCCGATGTGGGACTCTATGCCAGGACGCTGGGATCATGACCTGACCTGAAGGCAGCTGCTTAACCAACTGAGCCACCCAGGCGTCCCTCTAAGCAAATATTTTTGATGGAGTTTTCTCCTAATGTGTGTGTGTGTGTGTGTGTGTGTGTGTGTTTGTCTTTCTCCCTCCCTCTCTCTCTATCTCTTTCTGTGTTAGTTTTAGTTTCTTGAAGAGCTACTATATAAGAAGCCTAGAAAGTACTAAGTTTATATGTGAAAGAAGGAACATTTGCTTCTCTTGGCTTTGTAATTCAGTACACACTTTGAAATTATTTTTACTTTGAACTTAATTCTTTATATTTTCTATATAAGTGTCACTTAGACTTTGATGGTTTTATTGTTTCATAGCCAGCGCATCTCTTCAAATAACACATTGTGGTTTTAGCATTTCACTTTCAATTATAATTACAAGTAAAATTAGTATGAACTCTTCAGTCTTACTTGTTTTGAAATTCTTTTACTTCATTTCCCACTCAAACCTCATTCAGAGAATGTGTATCTTCCCTTTATAGCAAATTCCTTTCTTTATGTAATTATAAACATACAGATATATACATGGGTATATCAAAGTATAAAAAATGACCTTTCCCCTATCTATTTCTGTATATTATTGAATTGCCTTAATGACTTTTTTTTGAGCCTTGGAGCTGGAAGTGATGTAAAGGTTGTATATATTCCAACCCTCTTTACCTTCTTTCTTTCTTTTTAATATAGAGAGGGGGTTGGCAAACTGTAGCCATCTGACTTGACACCTGTTTTTGTAAGTAAAATTCTATTGGGCCATCATGTTCACTTGTTTACATGTTATCTGTAGCTGCTTTCTTGCCACACTGACAGAGTTGAGTAGTTGACACAGGGATTGTACAGCTGCAAAGCCAACAATATATACGCTTTGGCTCTTTAGAGAAAAAAAAAATTGCCAAACTCTGGTACAGAGACCTTGCAGCCTCTTTCTGAATTTAGTGATAGTAATTTCCCTGTCTCTTAGGCATTCATCTTCTAGTAGGAAAGTTCCTATTTATATTGAGCAAAAATATTCCCTTCTAAGTAAACTTCTTGGGTATATGATGGTTTTTAAGGAATCTGGAAACAGCTTTTATGGTTTTTCTTTCTCTTTCTTCAGGTCCACATCCCACTTCCGCATTTCCAGCCCTAAATTTCTGTAGTTTATTCAGTTCACATTTGAATGACCTATGCAACTCAGTTTTAAACCTTTTACTTTTCTTTTTGGGTTTTTTTGTTGTCATTATTCCCCAGACATTGATACTAAGATCAAAACTGAATTTAATAAACCTGATGTATATTGGTTACTGTTGACATGGACAAAGTTACATTGTCCTGTTAGGGATCTATATAATTTTAGTGGCTCTTACCGAGCTTAAACTCAAAACCAGTAAGTCTTACATACTTTGCTATTAAATCAGATCTTCTCCATCCTACACTGAGCTATAACGGGATTTTTACTCCTATGAGAGTCTTTTGTATTGAGTTTAGCCCATTGTGCCTGTATATTGAGAAGTTTTTGCATCTTGATTCTGTCATTCACATGTTTTCTGTTCATCTTAGCTCTTTATCATGTGAGAATTTGATAGTAGTGAATTGCTCAGTGGTGATCAATTTTTTTCTGACACTTTCTCTTCGAGTTTATTGTACACTGAATTATTGCTCAGAAATAATCCTTCTGCACCCTTTCCCTTGGGGTGCAACATATATCCCTGACTTTGGACTTAGCTGTATGGCTTACTTGGGCCAAAGAATGGAGATAGAAGTGACAGTAGGTCATTTTGGAAGATAACATTTTAAGAGGACTTGTACAATTCTTCTAGCTCTCCTGTACTTCTGCCATTTACTAGAAGTGTTTGCCCCAGGTAACTACTGCCCCTGCAGACTGAGTCCCAGAATGAAAGATAACGTGAAGAAGAATTGAACTTTGACCCACAGCCTGAAGCTGGAGTAGCTCTAGCCAACATGCATTAATGAATAAGGAATTAGCATTTAATATTTAAGCCACTGGCATTTTTATTTTTATTTTTTTAAAGATTTATTTATTTATTTGATAGACAGATCACAAGTAGGCAGAGAGGCAGGCAGAGAAAGAGGAAGAAGCAGGCTCCCCACTGAGCAGAGAGCCCAACGAGGGGCTCAGTCCCAGGACCACAGGATCATGACCTGAGCCAAAGGCAGAGGCTTTAATCCACTGAGCAACCCAGGTGCCCCGCCACTGGCATTTTTAACGATGTTTGTTACATAGCATTGATTCTGTACCCATACAGAGTTAACCAAGCCATTCTGTTTGTGGGGAGTCATCTCTGAAATGCCTATTTCCCTTAGACCAACACTAGACCATCGTGAACCCTGGGTAAAGGGAGATCAGAGGTAAATTTTGGGTCTCATAGGTGCTGAGGTACCTGGCGTGGAATGAACTGAGAGATCCTCTCTGAGGAAATTAAAATTCCTTTCTGAGGAAATGAACTACACCAACTAAGCAGCATATACACAGATATATCCTGCTGCTCTAGCTATGCCTCATATGCTTTGGGTAAATTTTTCTTGCGGTTTGACTTGCTACCATTGTCCTGTTTTTGTATTTCTTTCTATTCTATTTTCCCTTTCCTCCTCATCTTCTATGATTTTGTTCTCTTCCTAAAGTCTTGAAAATAGCTCATATTTTCATAGGTTATATATACTATGTAAAGATTGAATAAGATAGCCAGAGTTCTAATTGTGGCTGTACTGTTTGTTAACACAGTTACTGTAAATAAATTATATATACCATTTATTCCTCAACTCACGATTGTTGATAAATTGAATGAGATGACAAGGTTATTGGTTTAGTGTCATTTGTATATATAGTCTTCTAACAAATACTGAGTGAATTTCGCCCTCGAAATTCAGTAGTTTGTACATTGTAGAAGAATTCAGTACATTTCATGGCATTTTGGTAATCACAGTTCTAGGAAATACTTGGTATCACATTGATGTCAGGTGAAAAGAAAAGAAGGTTCCATTTCTATTTGTGGAGGAAGGAACATAAATATTTACCACTAGAAATTGTGGGACAGTTTTATACAAGTGCAGTTTTATAGAAGTGTTTTATGTTACATCATGGCTTAATACTTTATTTTAGGACTTCTTACAACATCATTGGAAGTGAATAGGTACCTCAGTGGTTGACATTTTTAAATATTTTTTTCTTCTATCTAAAGATACAAATCCAAGACAGAGTATAAGAAAATTGCCTGTGCTCTGTCTCCTCTTTAGTTAATTTATTCTGAATACAAATTCAAGTGTATATCATGCCACTTAGTATTAGAGATAATTATATTCTTAGAACCTTGGGTAACAAACAATAAATATAATGAAACTGACAACTTTTTTATTATTTTAGGCACATACGAGACAACTTGAGTATTTCATAAGAATCTTTTTTAAGTTTATTTTTTACTAATTTATTTTTTTAAGACTTTTTTTTTTTTAAATTGAGAGAGAGAACTTGAGCTTGCGGGTTGGGCAGAGGGAGAGGGACAAGCAGACACTCCCCCACCCAATCAGGGAGCCTAACACAGGGCTCGATCCTAGGACTCTAAAATCATGACCCGAGCTGAAGTTAGATGTTTAACTGACTGAGCCACCAGGCACCCCAGTCTTTTTTTTTTTTTTAATTTAAAAAGTAATTGTGGTTTTAATAATTTAAATAATACAGAGGTACATTAAGTAAAAATTGTCTTATTTCTTTTTGAATTCATTCTCTTACATTTTGCATGCATCTTTTCCTGTTATGTATGCTTATTTAAAATGTAGTTTTTTATCCTCTGTAGGGAACTAGGCTCATACTTAAATTTCTTCTATTTCATGTCCTTCATATTAATAGTATATTTATCATTGATACTTTCTCCAGGTGAATACTTAAAGATCTCAAAATTTTGGGCAACATCATAGCTCATGTTACAGATGTTGTTTAACATCCACACTGATTGATCCACATCCTGTTCATTTAAGTTGAAAGCAATACTGCAGTGAACATCCATGTTTATCTTGTTACACTTTTGTGCTTTTATCTTAATAATTTTGAAAAATGGCATCCCTCCAGCAAAACATATATGCATTAAAAATTTTATTAAATAGGGGCTCCTGGGTGATTTGGTAAGTTAAGCATCTAGCTCTTGATTTTGGCTCAGGTCATGATCTCAGGATTGTGAGATGGAGCTCTGTATTGGGTGTGGAGCCTACTTTAGGTCTCTCTTCCTCTTCCTCTGTCCCTCCCCCCTCAACTTGCATGCACACTCTCTCACTCTAATAAAAAAAAATTTAACAGATCCCAGTAGGTAAAACAATGAGAAACTGGTAGAGAATTTTAATTAGAAATTTTTTTCCTAATAGGTGAAAAATTTTAAATGGTACAGCAATTTATATTTCTACTAATGATTTAAAAGAGAATCTGGTGCATCTCACCCTTACAGGAATGAGTGCTGCCAGTCATTAATTTTTTTGACAAGCTGTACCAAAAATAGTATTTAATTTATAAGTTTTGTTTCTTTCAGTACTGGTATTTATGTGCATTCCCATGTTAGTAGATATTGCAGTGCCTTTTTGCTTTATTGGCTTTCACATACTTTTTTTTATTGGTTGTTTTTCCTTTTAAAATTAATTCATCGGGGCTTTTTGAAAGTTCTTACAGGAATTCAGGCAAGAGGTCTTTTTACTTTTCTTCCCATCTTTTGTTTCAGAATATTTTTATTTAACATACGAGAAAATTAACACATTATTTTCTTATATAATATGTATATTATTTTAAATACAGTATTTGTCTGCTATTTGCCCAATTTTAATATGTATTCTAATATATGTGCTTAATCTCTAAAAGACAAAAGTTTGAATTTTTCATTGTAGGTTGGTAGAATCTTGGAATTAAGATTTGGAAGTGCCTTTAGAAATATTTTTTAAAGTTTCTTTTTTTTTTTTTCAGCTAATGAATTCAACAGTAAGAATAGAGGCAATAGTCATAGAATTTTACAGTTGAGCTTAAGAATGAGGTGATATTTATTTAGTATCTGCTGGATCCCAGTCACTGTGCTAGGCCTTTCGTAATAAGCTCATTATAATTTTCACACCAGTTATCTCTCTTTGGTTGAGTTTCTATGGGTCAGATTTTGAAGAAATTTTTTAACAGGGTGTGCATTGGAGATATCAGATGAGCAACCTGAGCTCCTAAGGAGTTAACTGATTTTGGAGATATCAGATGAGCAACCTGAGCTCCTAAGGAGTTAACTGATTTTTTTTTTTTTTCAACTGAAGCTCAAATGCTCACAATTTATTTGGTCTCTGAGGCTGTGCAACGTATTAGAAGGAAAGAATTCTTTGGGGGCTGCTTTGCATTTTTGTACTTCTTATTTATTTCATTTCATTTCTTTCCTTTCCTTTCCTTTCCGTTTCTTCTCTGTTCTGTTCTGTTCTTTTCTTTGTTCCAGCACTAATTGTTTAACTGATTTTCTGTAGCCAGTAGTGCTGTAGCTTAAATATCGGCCTGGCTGGGATTCCTTCCACTGTCCTCTATAGTAGCTCCCCTACCCTTAATTTTAGAAAATGTCAGAAAAACTGGAACTTAAATTAATAACAGTGAAAATTATGTATGTACTTTGCTTACAGTGGATTTAATGTAATAGGAGAAGAAATTCAGTAATTACTTTTTAATTTTGAAAACCAATCTTTTTGAAATTTATTAGGTTGAACGAATAATTTTGACCACCTAAATTTAAATATGAATTTTATCTTAAATCTTTTAAGAATTATATTTTATAGTTTTTTACCTAAAAAATTACCTTGCCTATATGCAGACAAATTTGTATGTGCCTGTTTTACTGAAATGTAGCTGATATGTGAAGGATCATAGGAGCACCATTTGCTGTGGTAGGAAAAAGAATGGTAGAGAAGTATACCTGGGGCCTTTGAGAATGATTGTATGGTTTGTGCCTCTGCTGAGCTATAGCTAAAATGGAAACTTGAAATCCAGTCCTGGTTTACCTTGCCCAACGGAAGGAAACCTTGTCCCAGATCCTTGCAGAAAGAGACCCCTTTCCTTCACACAGTTTCCTTGCCAAGCCGTTTCCCATGGAGTTGTGTCCTCCCAGAGGGGGCGCCTTTTCCTAATTTATCTACTAAAATGGTCTGTCTAAATCACACAAGGTTGACGTAAAGGAGGATAGTGGCAGGCCCTGAATGTTATCAGTAGTAACATTTGGGAACAAAATGAATAACACATATAGAGTCTCACTGGTAAATATTCTGTGTTCATCAGGATGATTAATTACTTTAATTGACAACCTGAAAATATCTGAGGCTTTAGCAAGTCAAATAAAATGATTTCTTATTATTGTAACACTTTATTGCAGGAATTTGGTAAATGGCCTCAATGTGATCATTTAATTAGTGATCCAGAGTCCATTAATCTCGAGGCTCTGAAATTCTTCAGGGTCAAGTCCTCTGCTGGGTCTTTGCATCTAGCTAGTAGAAGAGGAAGGAAGAATAGGATTGCACATAGGAGATCTTGATGGGCCAGACCTGAATGTGGCACACATTACCTCTCCTTACCAGAACTCAGTCAAATGGTCACATCTGATTTAAGAGGAGGCTGGGAAAATATCATCAATGTGTATGCCTTGAAGAAGAAGAGAACATGGATACCAGTAAAGCTAGTAGTCTGACATAATGTGTGTTTTAAAAATACAGAAATAATTTTTTTAAATCTGAAAATATTTATCTATAGTGTGTACCTTGGGTCAGTGTTTTAAGAGAATAATATAAGTAGGGCGCCTGGGTGGCTCAGTGGGTTAAGCTGCTGCCTTCGGCTCAGGTCATGATCTCAGAGTCCTGGGATCGAGTCCCGCATTGGGCTCTCTGCTGCTTCCCTCTCTCTCTCTCTGCCTGCCTCTCCATCTACTTGTGATTTCTCTCTGTCAAATAAATAAATAAAATCTTTAAAAAATAAAAAAAAAAAATAAAAGTAGTATGTAATTTAACTGATTAGTTCCTTCAATTACACAAATGGTTATGGTAGATCTGGTAACCAAGATAGGAAGGAAAAATTTAACAGAAAACTTAAATTATGTATTACTTGGTGGGTTTCCCAGAAAAGAGGCTAGAGTGATGAATACTTGCTTATAAAAACCAGTAATATATGCATTCATTACTGAATAGTGCCTGTTAGTGATTTAATAGATGATGCAAAGAAGTAAAATATTATATAAATATTAAATATTAGTCTGTTATACATTTTTAAAGGTTTATAGTACTAGCCTCCATTGTTAAATTTCTCTAGTGTTATTAGATCCTTTTAAATGATTCATGTGATCGTGTGATTTGGTACTGTTATGCTAGTTATCTTCTGAGCCCTCCTCTCTCCTGGTTAATTATGCTTTTACTGAATACCTGTTGTGTATAAACCAATGGAATAAAGAAATTGGGAAAGTAGCAAAATTAGGAAATAAGATTCTTTCCATTTATCATGTTATATAAATTTATATACTCCAAGTTCTAATGATGTGATGGTCTAATCATTTAAAATTAGATATTTTTAAATTGTGAAAAACAATAGCAGTAAATAAAAATGCAAGGAATAGAAATGTACACTAAATATCTAACTATGAAGCAAATGCCCATTTAACTTGTAAGTAAAGAAACAGAAAATTTCCAGCACTCTGGAAACTTTTTTTTAAAGTTTTCATTTAAATTCCAGGTAGTTAATGTATGGTGTGATAACTAGTTTCAGGAGTACAGTATACTGATTCAACACTTCGATACAACACCCAGTGCCCATCACAGCAAGTGCCCTCCTTAGTCCCCATAACCTATTTCACCCATACGGAGAGATCGATTTCTGTCCTTCAATGCTGTTTGATATACAGATGTCCTTGAAGAAGTAGTTTGAAATAAAGATAGTCTTTACAGAGTCACTTTTATTATATATTGTCCATATATCTGTGCATCAGTTTCTGGGTTCTTTCTTCTCTTTTACTGTTCTTTCTTCCTTATACAAATATACTGTTTTAATTCGTACAGCTTTCCAATAAATTTTTATATCTGGTATAGCAGGTTTTTTCATGTTGTTCGTCTCTTGTTTTTTACTATTCTTAGCCCTTTGTACTTTCATACAAATTTTAGAATCGCTTGTCAAGTTTTGCCAAAAGATCAGTTGGGATTTACAAAAAGACCAAATGAGATTATATTTATTTATAAATCAGTTGGGAAGGAATTGACAACTTACAAAATGAGATATGCAATCAATTACCTTGGCATATCTGTCCATATCAAAGGTATTCTTTAATGTCTTCCAATAAAAGTTTTATAATTTTCTCAATAGAGGGTTCTAACACTTGTGCTAAACTTAATCCTACATACTTAATTTGTATAACCATATATTATATCCCCATATTTTCTGGCACATTAAAATTTTAAATAACATCATCTCAGTTTGGGGCTTGTTTTGCCACTGAAGAAGTTATAGATAAACTTTGTTTTCAGATGATTTTACATTTTGGAATTGTGGACCTTTATTAAAGTTGACATCTTTCAAGAAACTAATTTTTTACCTTTTGATCATGTATAGAGTTTTGAATTTTGATTTTTGTGTTAGCATTCTGCTGAACACTTTAAATTCTAATTGTTTATTTTTAAATTTTCCCTCTGTGTAAATAATCATGTTATTTGAGAATGATAGCAGTTTTGTTTCTTTCTCCAATCCTTATACCAACAGTCCTCACTTTCCTTCATTCACATGCAGGATTGTGTCAAATGATGGTGCAAGCTGAAACTGCAAAGTGATCTTAATGGAAAAATTACAATTGTTCTGTGACTTTAAAACATTTTTTGTCAAAAATTTTACTGTCATCTGTAAAGGTATAAGGAAATAGAAAATAGTGAAACTATTTTCTGTACTAGTAAAACTATTGTACTATACTAGTAAAAATAATATTTAGTATACTTAATTTAAAACATTGGAACTATGAGAATTGAATGTTTTATTTCTTTCTAAAATATTAAGAATAGTTTGAGCGGTGCTTTATTTTATTTTAGACAGTATCTTCGAGAGCAGTTTTAGGTTCACAGCAAAGTTAAGATAAAGATACAGAGATTTCATATATACCACCTACTCCCACGTAAGTGTAGCCTCCCCCATTGCCAGTATCCCCCACCAAAGTGATGTGTGTATTCCAATTGATGAACCTACACGGACAAATCAAAATCACCCAAAGTCCATAATTTACATTAGGGTTCACTCTTGGTGTTGTACATTCAATGAGTTTGGACAAATATGCAGGTGCATATATCCATCATTATAATATGCAGAGTAGTTTCATTGTACTAAAAATCCTCTGTTCTCTGTCTACATTCCATTGCCCCCAACTCTGGCAATCATTGATTTTTTTTTTTTTAAACTATCCTTCGTTTTGCCCTTTCCAAGTGTCAAAAAATCGAGTCATACAGTATTTCATATTGGCTCTTTTCACTTAGTGATACATATTTAAGCTTTATCCATGTCTTTTCATGGCTTGATAGTTTATTACTTTTTAGCACTGAATAACCCTTTATTGTCTGGATATACCACCGTATCCATTTGCCCACTGAAGTCTTGGTTGCTTCTGAGTTTTAGAAGTTATGAATAAATCTGCTATAAACATTCTTGTGTAGATTTCTGTGTGACCATACGTTTTCAACTCCCTTGGGTAAAAACCAAGGAGTGTAACTACTGGATCATATGGTAAGAGCATATTCAAGGTAGCTATACCTTTTTGCATTTCTAGCAGCAATGTATGAAAATTCTTCTTGCTCCATATCCTCGTCAGCACTTGGTATTGTCAGTGATCCACAGTTTGGCCATTCTTAAAGGCATGTAGTGTTATCTTGTTTTATTTTGCTATTTCTCTTATGACATGTCATGTGGAGCATCTTTTTTTTTTTTTTTTATTCCTTTGACAGAGACAGATCAGAAGTAGGCAGAGAGGAAGGCAGAGAGAGGAGGAAGCAGGCTCCCTGCCAAGCAGAGAGCCTGATGCGGGACTCGATCCCAGGACCCTGAGATCATGACCTGAGCTGAAGGCAGAGGCTTTAACCCACTGAGCCACCCAGGCGCCCCTGGAGCATCTTTTCATATGCTTCTTTGTTGTATGTTAATCTTCTTTGGTGACATGTCTGCTAAGGTGTTTGACTCATTGTTAATTAGGTTGTTTCCTTATTGTTGAGTTTTAAGAGTTCTTGGTATATTTTAGAAAACACTTCTTTATCAGATGTGTCTTTTGCAAATATCTTCCACAGAGCTTAAGTTTTTAATTCTAATGAAGTCCAGCTTGCCAATTATTTCTTTCATGGATTTCATGTAGTATCTAAAAAACATATGGTGATGACCATACTCAAGGTCATCTAGATTTTCCCTGTGTTATCTTCAAGGAATTTTATAGTTTTGTATTTTACAAAATGGTATGTTGGTATATGATCCATTTTTTAAAAAGATTTTATTTATTTGAGAGAATGAGAGAAAGAGAGAGAGAGAAATAGAGCAGGGGGAGGGGCAGAGGGAGAAGGAGAAGCAGACCCCTTGCTGAGCAGGGAGCCCAACTTGGGGCTTGATCCCAGGACTCTGGGATCATGACCTGAGCTGAAGACAGACACTTAACCAACGGAGCCACCTGGATGTCCTGGTATGTAATCTGTTTTGAGTTAATTTTTGTGAATGGTGTTAAGGTCTATGTCTAGAATCGGGTTTTTTTTTTTTTTTACATATTGATGTCTAGTTGTTCCAGTACCATTTGTTAAAGAGAATTTCTTTGCTCCATTATGTTGCCTTTGCTCTTTCATCAAAGATCAGATGACTATTTTATGTGGCTCTATTTCTGGGCTTTCTTCTTTTCTATTGATCTGTCTGTGCTTTCACCAGTACTACACTGTCTTGATTGGTGTAGCTTAATACTAAATCTTGAAGTGAAATGGTGTCAGTTTCCCAACTTTGTTCTCCTCTTTCAATACTGTGTTGGCTATTTGATCTTTTGCCCCTTTATATAAATTTTAGAATCAGTTCATTGATATCCACAGAATAACTTGCTGGGATTTTGATCAGGGTTGTATTGAATCTACAGATCAAATTGGCAAGGACTAACATCCTGACAATATTGAGTTTTCCTATCCATGAACATGGAATATCTCTATGTTTATTTAGTTCTTTGATTTTCGTTTATCAGAGTTTTGTAGTTTACCTCATATAGAGCTTGTATATATTTTGTTAGACTTATATGTAAGTATTTCATTTTTCTGAGTGCTAGGGTAAATGGCATTGTGATTTTAATCTCAAATTCCACATTTTCATTGATGCATAGAAAAGGAAATGCCTTTTTTTTTTTTTTTTAAGATTTTATTTTTAAGTCATCTCTACACCCAGCATGGGCTTGAACCCATGACTTTGAGATCAGAAGTGACATGCTCCACCAATAGAGCCAGCCAGGCACTCCAGAAAATGACTTTTTTATATTAAGCTTGTATCCTGCAAACTTACTGTAAATGTTTATTAATTCCATGAGGGTTTTTGGTTGTTGATTCTTTTGTGTTTTCTATAGAGACAATCATGCCATCTGCAAACAGGAAGAGTTTTTCCCCCCATCTGTATACCTTGTATTTCTTTTCTTTGTCATACTGTGTTAGCTAGTACTTCCAGTATGATGTTGAAAAGGAGTGGGGAGAGGGGACATCCTTGCCTTGTAACTGATCTTAGCAGGAAATCTTTGAGTCTCTTACCATTGAGTGCGATGTAGCTGTAAGGTTTTTGTAGATATTCTTTATGATGTTGAGGAAGTATCCCACTATTCCTAATTTACTGAGAATTTTTTTATTATAAAAGGGTGTTGGGTCTTGTCAGATTCTTTTTTGTACCTATTGATATGATTGTGTCATTTTTCTTTTTGGCCATTTGATATGATGGATTGCATTAATTGATTTTTAACTGTTGAACCAGTCTTGCCTACCTGAGATAAATCCCACTAGGTTATGATGTATTTTATACATTGTTGGGTTCAATTTGCCAATACTTTTTTCAGGATTTTTGCATCTATGCTCATGATTTTTTTGGTCTATAGTTTTCTTATAGTGTCTTTGTCTAGTTTTGGATTTAAGGTAATGCCAGCTTCATAGATTGAGTTAGGAAATATTCCCTCTATCTTCTGAAAGAGGTTGTAGAGAATTAGTGTAATTTTTCCCTAAGTTCTTGGTAAAACTCACCAGTGATATTTGGATCTGGTGCTTTCTGTTTTGGAAGATTATTAATTATTGATTCACTGTCTTTAATCACTTGAACATCAGGGTTTAAATGCATCAATTAAAAGACACTGTTCACATCCTCACTTTGATAAGCAAAAGGGAATGTCAGAGTAGATCAGTAAACAAAACATAATGTATGTTGTTGATAACACACATATTATAGGCATAGCTATATTTATATATAGATCTATTCTGGTTATGTTTCTTCTTGTGTGAGTTTATGGCAAATTGTGTCTTTGAAAGAATTACTCCATTCTGTCTAGGTTATCAAATATATGGTCATTGAGTTATTCATAGTATTCCTTTATTATCCTTTTTATATCCATATGATCTGTAGTGATATCTCCTCTTTGATTTCTGATATTAGTATTGTTTCTTTTCTCTCTTTTTTCTTTTTCTTAATTATCCTGGCTAGAGCTTATCAATTTTATTGATCTTTTCAAAGAACCACCTTTTGTTTCACTGATATTCTCTAATGATTTTCCGTTTTCAGTGTCATTGATTTTTTTTTTCCTCTAATTCTTTTTATTTCTTTCCTTCTGCTTACTTTGGATTGAATTTATTCTTTTTTTTTTTCTAGTTTCCTAAAGTAAAGCTTAGATTACTGATTTTAGATCTTCTAATATGTACATTTAGTGCTACAGATTTCCCTCTAGGCATTGCTTTTGCTGCATCAAACAAATTTTGAAAAGTTGTGTTTTCATTTTCATTTAGTTTAACATATTTAAAAATTTCTTTGGAGGTTTCTTTGACTCACAAGTTATTTAGGAATGTGTTTTTTAATCTCCACAAATTTGGGATTTTTCAGTGATCTTGCAGTTATTGATACCTAGTTCAATTTCACTGTGGTCTGAGAACAGATATTATATATATATTTTCTTTTAAATCTGTTGTGTTTGGGGCACTTGTGTGGCTCAGTCAGTTAAGCGTCTGCCTTTGGCTCAGGTCATGATCCCAGAGTCCTGGGATCAAGCCCCACATTGGGCTCCCTGCTCAGTGGGGGAGCTTGCTTCTCTGTCTGCCTCTCCCCTGCCTGTGCTCACTCGCTATCTCTCAAACAGTAAATAAAATCTGTTGTGTTCTATGGCCCACAATGTGGTCTGTCTTTGTGCATGTTCCAAGTGAACATGAGAAGGTATAGTCTGCTGTTCTTGGATGAAGTAGTTTATGGATGTTTGTTATATCCCATTGACTTTAGTGTTCTTGAGTTCTACTATGTCCTTACTGATTTTCTGCCTGTTGGGATCCATCTGTTTCAGATAGAGGTTGTTGAAGTCTCCAAGCATGATAGTGGATTCATCTGTTGCTCCTTGAAGTGCTACTAGTTTTCACTTCATGTAGTTTGATACACATTAAGAATTGTTATGTTGAGGGACGCCTCGGTGGCTCAGTTGGTTAAGCAGCTGCCTTCGGCTCAGGTCATGATCCCAGCGTCCTAGGATCGAGTCCCGCATCGGGCTCCTTGCTCGGCGGGGAGCCTGCTTCTCCCTCTGCCTCTGCCTGCCATTCTGTCTGCCTGTGCTCGCTCTCTCCCCATCTCTCTCTCTGATAAATAAATAAATAAATAAAGAATTGTTATGTTGAATTGAAGAATTGACTCTTACCATTATATATAATACCCTTTCTTATTCATGGAAACGTTTCTTGCTATGAAGTCTGCTCTGTCTGAAATTAATATAGCTATTACTATTATATATATACATATATATTATAATAATATAGATATTACTGCTTTCTTTTGATTAGTGTTAGCATGGTATGTTAATCTCCATCCATTTACTGTTTTAACCTATGAGTGTCTTTATATGGAAAATGGGTTTCTTTTTTTTTTTTTTTTTTTTTTTTGGGGAAAATGGGTTTCTTATAGTCAGCATATATTTAGGTCTTTTTTTTTTTTTTAAAGATTTTATTTATTTATTTGTCAGAGAGAGACACAGCGAGAGAGGGAACACAAGCAGGAGGAGGGGGAGCAGGAGAAGCAGGCTTCCCACCTGAGCAGGGAGCCCAATGAGGGACTCAATCTCAGGACCCTGGGATCATGAGCTAAGCCAGAGGCAGATGCTTAACCAACTGAACCACCCAGGCACCCCCTTTTTAAATCTTTTTTATTGACCATTCTGATAGTATGTGTCTTTTCATTGGTACATTTAAACCATTGTTGCAAAAAAAATGCTTATTGATGTAATTGAACTTCTATCTACCACATTGGTTACTATTTTCTATTTCTTGCTATTGTTCTTTGTTCCTATTTTGTCTTCCATTTTCTTTTTGCCTTTTGTGGTTTTAGCTGAGCATTTTATATGATTCTAATTTTGCTCCTTTCTTAGAATGTTATCTATCTATTAGATTTATCTGTTAGATACGTATGTGTCATATGTATATATTTAACTATTTTTAGTGGTTGCCCTAGAGCCTGCATTATGTAATCCAAATCTACTTTCAAATAACACCATATCACTTCTTGGGTAGTGTGAGTATCTTATAATAATAAAATAATCCTAATTCCTCCTTTCCATCCCTTGTACCATTGCTGTCATTTATATCATCTATACATAAGCATATATAATTTATATGCATTATATATACATTTGGCCTTTGACCAACATGGGGTTTAGGGGTATGCAGTAAAAAGTCTGGATATAATTTTTGGCTCCCCCAAAACCAATAATATAAAGAGTTGATGAATACTTATTTTGTACATTATGTACTGTATTCTTAATAATAAAGCTAGAGAATGGAAAATGTTACTAAGGGGTGCCTGGGTGGCTCAGTTGGTTAAGCGACTGCCTTCAGCTCAGGTCATGATCCTGGAGTCCTGGGATCGAGTCCCACATCAGGCTCCCTGCTCGGCAGGCAGTCTGCTTCTCCCACTGACCTCTCTCCTCTCATGCTCTCTCTCTCTCTCTCTCTCTCAAATAAATGAATAAAATCTTAAAAAGAAAAAGAAAATGTTACTAAGAAAATCATAAGGAAGAGGAAATAAATTTACAGTACTGTAGTGTATTTATTTTAAAAAATCCACTTATAAGTAGACCTGTGCAGTTTAAATCTGTGTTAAGGATCAACTGTATATACATAAGCTGTATACATAAGTATACATAATAGAATAATACATTATTGCTATTATTATTTTGAACAAACTGTTCCCTGTTAGATCAATTAATAATAAAAGTAAACAACTTTATTTTACCTTCACTTAATCCTGCTTGATGGTCATTCTTTATGTAGATTCAAGTTTTCCCTCTCTCTAAAAAACTATTTATGACATTTTTTGCACCTGAGGTCTTCTGGTAACAAATCTCCTCCCCTTTTGTTTGTTTGATAAAGTCTTTATTTCTCCTTCACTGTTGAAGGGTAATTTAGCACATTATAAAATTAGATAGTAAAATCTAAAACATGAATATGAAATATGCTTGTGTGGTTTCTGAAGAGAGTTTGGTTGTTGGCGTACTACTCAGACATTTAAAAAAATGAAATTTTCCCATTTGCAGTGATGTGGATAGAACTAGAAGGTATTATGTTAAGGAAATAAGTCAGTCAGATAAAGACAATTATGAAATGATCTCACTTATATGTGGAATTTAAGAAACAAAGCAGAGGATCATAGGGGAAGAGAGAAAAAATAAAACAAGACAAAATCAGAGAGGGAGACAAACCATAAGAGACTCCTAATCATAGGAAACAGAGGGTTGCTGGAGGGGAGGAAAGTAGGGGGATGGGTAACCAGACGATGGGCATTAAAGAGAACACATGATATAATGAGCACTGGATGTTATTTAAGACTGATTTAATATCACTTAATCACTGACCTCTACCTCTGAAACCAATAACACATTATATGTTGATAAATTGAATTTAAATTTAAAAGTGGGGGGCGCCCGGGTGGCTCAGTGGGTTGAGCCGCTATCTTCGGCTCGGGTCATGGTATCAGGGTCCTGGGATCAAGTCCCATATCGGGCTCTCTGCTCAGCAGGGAGCCTGCTTCCTCCTCTCTCTCTCTGCCTGCCTCTCTGCCTAATTGTGATCTCTGTCAAATAAGTAAATAAAATCTTAAAAAAAAAAGAATTTATAAATTTAAAAGTGGAAAAAATGAAATAAATAGCCAAGACATAAGAATTTTTACTGCAGTGAATTTCTATATTCATAGCAGCAAAAAAAACAATCACCGATGTTGTTTAATAATTATATAAATCTGAATTTACTGAGAAAAATAACTATTGTATGTTTAAATTCAAGTTATATAAATTATGAAAATGTATGCATGTGTATAAGAAACTTTATCGCAAATAAGTATAGTAATAAACCATGTCTATAAGTTTTTAAAAAATGCCTATACCAACAGATGTGCTATAAGTGTAAAATAGAAAGTTTTTGAAAGCTTAGTATGAAAGAATGGAAAATGTCTCCTATTTTATTTTATTTTATTTATTTCTTAAAGATTTTATTTATTTATTTGACAGAGATCACAATTAGGCAGAGAGGCAGGCAGAGAGAGAGAGAGAGGAGGAAGCAGGCTCCCTGCTGAGCAGAGAGCCGGACTCGGGGCTCCATCCCAGGACTCTGGGATTATGACCTGAGCCAAAGGCAGAAGCTTAACCCACTGAGCCACCCAGGCACCCCAATATCTCCTATTTTAAAAATATTGGTTACATGCTGAAATTTTGGATATACTACATGAAGTAATAGAAGTTACTAAATTTGAGGGGCACCTGGGTAGCTCAGTTGTTAAGCATCTGCCTTCGGCTCAGGTCATGATCCCAGGTCCTGGATTTGAGTCCTGCATCGGGCTCTCTGCTCAGGGGGGATTCTGCTTCTCTTTCTCCAGTCCCTCTCCCTCTGCCTGCTGTTCACCTGCTCATGCTCTCTTTTTCTCTGTCAAATAAATAAATGAAATCTTTTGATAAATAGTTACTAAATTTGAAATTACATATGCAGAGGTGCCTGCGCCAAGGGTGGCTCAGTTGGTTAAGTGTCCAGCTCTTGATTTTGGCTCAAGTCATGATCTTAGGGTACTGGGATGGAGCCCTGGGTTAGGCTGCACCCTCAGTAGGAAGTCTGCTTGAGATTCTCTCTTCCTCTGTCTCTGCCTGCCCACTCCCCCCACCCCCTATGCCTCTCTCTTTCTCTCTGTCAAATAAATTCTTTTTTTTTTTTTTTTAAAGAGAAGTTGGTTGTAACTCTTATCTTTGTTCCTCTATAGGTTAGGTGTTTTTTTTCCCCCTTCTGGTTTCTTTGAAGATTTTTTTCTTTTTCTTTGATTTTCTACAGTTGGAAAATGCTCTGCATAGGTGTAGGTTTTTTTCTAATTTATCTGGTGTTCTCTGAATCTTTTGGATCTGTGATTTGGTTCTGACATTCATTTGGGGGAAATTCTCAGTTATTATTGTTTCAAATATTTCTTCTTTTCTCACTTTATTGTCCTTGTGGTATTCCTAGTACGCATATCTTATACTTTTTATAGTTGTCCTACCGTCTTTGGAGAGTCTTTTTTTTTTTTCTTTCATCTTTATTCTCTTTGCTTTTCAGTATTCAGAGTTACTAATGATATATCCTAAAGCTCAGAGATTTCTTTTCTTAGCCATGTCCAGTCTAATAGTAAGCCCATCAAAGCATCCTTCATTTCTGTTAGGTTTATTTTCTTCTAATCTCTAGCATCTTTTTGTTTCTTAGGATTTCAAACTCTCTTTGCAGTGCCCATCTTCCTTGTATGTTGTCTACTTTATCCATTAGAGCCCATTGCATGTTTTGGCTTTTCTATATTGTTGGATTCAATTTGCTAATGTATTTTCACAGGTGAAATTGGACTGTAATTTTCCTTCTCATACTTTTTCTTCTTGAATTTTGATATCAGGGCTTCATATAATTAGTTGAAGAATTTTGCCTTCTTGGGGAATTTTTCTGAGATTGGCCCTATTTCTTTTTCCATTCTTAGGAAGTTCTTTTTGGTGAATCTTCCTGGGATCTAGCTTTTCTTTGTTGGAAGATTTAAAATTACTTTTTATTTTCTTTAATGTACATAATGTACAAAATTTAAGGGGTGTCTATTTTTTTCTCATATAAATTTTGGTAATACAGTGTTTTTTCCTAGTAATTGTTTGTTTTGTTTGATATTCAAATTTATTGGCATAGGTGCCCATAATAACTTCATATTTTTCTTTTGTATTATGCAGCTTCTTTAGTAATTTCTTCTTTTTCATTCCAATGTTGATTATTTATGCTTCATTTTTCATTTTCTTGAACAGTCTAGTCTCACCAGAGGTTTGTCATTTTTATTTGTCTCTTCAGGGAATTAACTTTTGTTGATCTTTTCCTTTGTATGTTATATTTATGTTGATTCATTTATGATTTTATCTTTTATTTCCTTCTGTTTTCTTAGGGTTTAGTCAGCTTTCTTTTTCTAACTTCTTAGAGGAGGAAGGAAGGCTTAAATTGATTTTTAGATTTTTCTTTTTATAAATATAAGGGTATATTTTTTCTCTAAATATTACAGTGACATTCCATAATTCTTATTATGTTGTGTTTAGTTGTTCAGTTGAAGATATTTTCTGACTTCCATTGTGATTTCTCCTTGGACCAATGGTTTATTTAGAGGTGTGTATATTTTTTTTTAGCATTATTCTTTATTGAAATATATATATTACATATATACTTATATATATATAATACAGGCACAGGCATAATTTTTAGTATGAAGTTGACATACCCTTTGTCAACCCCTTCAACCCAGATGAAGAACTAGAACAGTTTAGCATTCAGAAGCCTCCTTTGGCCCATTCTGTCACAAACCACACCCCCAAAAATCAGTGATTAACTTCTAACAGTTATGTTTGTTTTGCCTGATTTTGAATTAATCTAAATGGAATCTTAAAGCAAATACTCTTTGGTCTGACTTCTCTTGGTCAACATTGTATTTGTGAGATGTCCAGTTTACACTAGCACCAGTAGCATATGGGAGTTCCAGTTGTCCCATATCTTTGCCAAATCTTGATATTTTTAGTTTTTTAAAATTTAACTATTAGTCATTAGCCAATCTTTGTGCAAATTGGAGAGGGAAACTATATTGTTTTCCTTTGTGTAGACATCTGCCTAAGCCTGGTTGCTGCTTAGCCTCTTGGTTTATTTAATGTTGTACCTCTAACTAGCCTATGAGTTTGAATTTTTATGTTTCTGACCTAATCTATTGTATTGTTATTGACATCTGAAAGGGTAATCATTCATTTGAAGCGTATTTGTTAGACCCCTACTTTACTCTGTGATGCCATTGTCAGAAACAGAAAAACACTGCCCTTTAAACCAGAGTCTGACAGAATAGAGTAGATATAGGTCCTCAGTAATATATTTATATTTATGCTTGTATTTATATTTAGTAAAAAGGTGATAGAACACTACATCAAAAAGTAATGATGTATTGTATGGTGACTAACATGACATAAAAAAACAGATACCAGTTTAATGAGATATAAGTCACATACCATATAATTTACCCCTTTAAAGTATGCACCTCAGTGGGTTTGGTATATTCACAGAGGTAATGAAACCATTACCACAATCGATTTTATAACATTTTTATCACACCAAAGAGAAATCCTGTACTTATGCTATATACCTGAAGCTAATATAACATTGTATGTCAACTGTACTTCAGTAATACACATTTTTAAAAAAGAAAGGAATCCTATACTAATTAGCAGTCACCTCATATTTTCCCATCAATTTCTCCATCCCTGGGCAGCCACCAGTTTACTTTCTGTCTCTATGGATTTGTCTAATCCAGACATTTCATATAAGTGAGATCATGTTGTATGTGGTCTTCTGGCTTCTTTTACATAGCATACTGTTTTCAAGGTTCATCCATATTATAACATGTATCAGTACTTTAGTCCTTTTTATTATTAAATATTTCATTGAATGGATGTACCTATGGTTAGATCACATTTTACTTATCCATTCATCATTGGAGGACATATGGTTTGTTTTCACTTTGGCACTATTATGAATAATGCTGCTATGAACATTCACATACAAGTGTTTAAGTGGATATGTTATTTTCTCAAGTGTACAATTAAGAGTGGGATTAGATAACTGTACGTTTAGCATTTTCAGGAGCTGCCAAACTGTTTCTAGAGGCTGCACCATTTTACATTTTCATCAACAACCATGTGAGGGTTCTAGTTTCTTCATATTCTCTTAACACTTAGAATTAGCCCCCACCTCAATTTAGCCATCCTGGTGAAGTGGTAGGGAATCTTCAGTAAATACAGTGTACCATACTCAACTTGTGTGTTTGTGTACTCTGTACTTATATCAGAATATATTAAAAACATTTTTTTTAAAATTCCGATCTTTGTCTCACTAGCTAGTGTTAGTTCCTTGTGGGTAGAGACTGTGACCTACTAATCTATTTGAATTAGGACCAAGGAATGAGTGCTTGAGAGATTGAATGTGTTTAAGTAAGTACTTCAAGAGACATAAGCAAAGTGCTTTTTGAGGATTTATTAGAAGAAACAATCATTTCAAAGCTGAAGCTAAATCATTTTAACAAAGGATTTTGAGGGGCGTCTGGCTGGCTCAACAGTAGAACATGTGACTCTTAATCTCAGAGTCTTGAGTTCAAGCCCCACTTGGGCAGAGAGCCTACTAAAAAAAAAGAAAAAAAGAAAAAAGTTTTTAATGTTATTTTGTTTTATGGACAGTGGAGTTTATATTAAGGAAATCTTAGGTAAGTAACACTATTGAGGTTAAAGAGTGTTATTGTCTACTTTTGGTTGGTTTAATTTTAACAATACATGTATTCTTTACTAAACATTTAAAAATTTGTAATATCTTATTCTAAAATAACATATTTGACATTTGTGAAGAATATCATAATCTCTTTTTCTAAGCATTTGAGGAAAAGTCTTCCTTAAACGAATTTAGGGCAGAGGGACTTGGTCATATTTTATGGTCTAACATGAGTTCTGAACACTGTCAAGTTCCGTGTAAGTAGAGAAAGTAGTAATATCTTATGCTTTTTATTAAATAAAGTAGATAATGTACATCTTATCTTACAAAGGAAGGAATTTGAGGAGTGAGTAGGTCAAGAGAGGTGAGAAAAAGGAAAAAATACTATTTTTAAATCATATAGAAGAAAAAATCTAACAGCAATAATATTGAAACAGACTCTAATTCTAGAAAGAATTGTAAAATCAGGTGTTAGAGCAAATAACTTGAAAACTGCCATTTAGAGACTAAGGAACTTGATGACATAGAATCAAAAACAAAACCTAAAAAACTTTGATAACAGCATTAATTAGTAAAGGTTAGAGAACAGTGTTCCCTTGTCCATGTTATACTTCAAATCTGATGGGTTTCTGTCTTCAGTCTGTTTCATTTTGCCCCTGGATGAAAAAACATGCTATATATATGGAGTAGGAATGGTTTTCTCTCTCTCCCCCCACCTTTTTTTTTTTTTTTTTAAAGATTGTATTTATTTATTTGACTGAGAGAGAGAGATCACAAGAAGGCAGAGAGGCAGGCAGAGAGAGGGGGGGAAGCTGCTCAGCAGGGAGCCTGATACTCCATCCCAGGACCCTGAGATCATGACCTGAGCCGAAGGCAGAGGCTTAACCCACTGAGTCACCCAGGTGCCCCGGTTCTCTCTTTTTAAAAAAATTTTATTTACCTGAGAGAGAGAGTGAGAGAGAGAGAGCATGACAGGGGAGAGGGTCAGAGGGAGAAGCAGATTCCCTGCTAAACAGGGAGCCCAGCGTGGGACTCTATCCCAGGATTCCAGGATCATGACCTGGGCTGAAGGAAGTTGCTTAACCAACTGAGCCACCCTGGCTCCAATAGAAATTGTTCTTATCTGAGGCTTGCCAGAGAATATTTATCTCCTGCTTATGAGATGCAATGGTCAAAAGTTAATACATTTCTGTAAATGTAACTGTATTTTTTATTGGCAAGGGAAGGTGTAAGCAACAGAAGAGACTTGGTATTGATAACCCAGGCAGAGCTGGTTAGCAAGGGGGAGCTTGGGGAAGAGATGGAATAGGCTGTGTCTGGTGTTTGAGCGATATGTGCACCTCAGACACATACCCCACAGCTCTCTCATATCACACATACAGCATGTAGCCTTTTTAGATCAGCTTTTTTCACTTAGTAATATGCATTTAGGATCCCTCTGTGTCTTTTCATGGCATGTGTGTGTGTGTGTGTGTTTGTATATCTCACACATATTGTAGAAGTGCCCTTAATGAAAACACTCTGCCTCCAGCAAGAAAAAACTGCTTGTTTTTCCACATGACTGCAAAACAATTATAGCTTCTACTAGGAGCCCTTCTCCTGTTCCTGGGAAAATAGCTGGGTTGGCTGGCATTTGCATAATCGTCTTTAGGGCTATTGTGGGTGGGTTTGGGCTGCTGACACAGAGCTGCAGACTGGCCACCTGTCCAGAACAAATGAACTCAGCCTTTGTGTAGCATTATTATCTGTCTCTCCATAGTGTTATTTCTGAGTAATGAATAATTTGATTAAAATATTATGAAACTATTATTTAGGAAATGTTTGTGTTGAGCTTAAATCTTCAATTTTGAAAGAGAAATTTCTTGCCTCTTCCACTGGCACAACTATATATTTCTGCTCCCTCTCTGGCATAGTTTTTAACTGCTTTTGTGAAATTATCCTCATGAATATTAATTAGGAATGTGAGAATTTAAAAAGAAACTTCATAATGATTTGTATTCATCCTTCTATAAATTATAAATTAAGTGTTGTCTAATGTTTTCTAGGAGTCCATTCCATTTATGTGGAATAATTAATTAAACATTTTGGTCCTCAAAGGGAGAAGGTCTTGAAATACTAATTGATCCTACTTCATTCATTTTCCTTGATAATTAACCCGTATAGGATATTTTTGTCCTAACAATGAGCACATTGCTGTGCTGACTAATTTTATTAATCATCTATAATCAGTCTGTGATGGGAAATATCCCAGTTTTTTTGAAAATTTCATGTGACATAGTGTTGATATTTCTTGTACATAATGACCAACTGAATTGAATTTTCATGTTAGAATTAAGTTGTCATTGATAGACCCAATAATCATACAAGAAAAGTCTTAGTATCAAATAAGTGGTCAGTGAATTAATAAACATTAAAAAGTTTACTTGCCAGAGTTATTTTTGGCTGAAATCTGCATAGTTGTGATAGTAATCACTGAGTTCCAATTAAATATCATTGAATGGAAGATTGAATACTACTGGAGACATTATCAATTACCTGGAGTATATACATCAAGTACTTCATATATGCCATTTCATTTGAGTAATTCAATAATCTATCTTATGAGGTAAATATTATTATTATTATTAGATTTTATTTATTTGACAGACAGAAATCACAAGTAGGCAGAGAGGCAGGCAGAGAGAGAGAGAGGAGGAAGCAGGCTCCCCGCCAAGCAGAGAGCCCAATGTGGGGCTCAATCTCAGGACCCTGGGATCATGACCTGAGCCGAAGGCAGAGGCTTTAACCCACTGAGCTACCCAGGTGCCTCAATTATTTTTAATAGACCTTAATTTTTAGCAGTTTTAGGTTCATAGTATTTTGAGCAGTAAGTACAGAGTTCCCATATACCCTCTGACCCCCCTCCTCCATGCATGACCTCTCCCACTAACAGCATTCCCCACCAGTGTGTTACATTTGTTACAGCCCATAAACCTACAATTAACACATCATTATCCCCCAAAGTCCATAGTTTACATTAGGGTTAACTTTTGATGTTTTGGTAAATGTATAATGACATGTATCCAGCATTATAGTATCATACAGAACGGTTCTACTGCCCTAAAAATCTTATGTGCTCCACTTGTTTACCCCCCCAAAACCACTGATCTTTTTACTGTCTCCATAGTTTTGCTTTTTCTAGAATGTCATATAGTTGAAATTAGTATGTAGCCTTTCAGATTGGCTTCTTTCATACAGTAATATGCATTCAGGTTTTCTCTGTCTTTTCATGACTTGATAATTCATTTCTATTAGTGCTGAATAATACTCCATTGTCTGGATGTGCTACAGTTTACTTATGCATTCATCCCCTGAAGTATTACCTTTATTTACAGATGATGAGACTGAAGCTGAGATCAAGTAATTTGTCTAAATCTACATATATAATACATATCACACCTGAGAACAAAGCCCGTGATCTAAAACAGTAATGTCTAGAGTAGGTTGTTTATGCTTTTGGGGGTGTACAAGATGATTGCATACACATTGAGGGTTTTTTATAGCACACTCACTGTTTGTCTTCATGTGTTGCTATAACAGTTTTCGCCTGATTAAATGGATTTACGGATGATGTTTTCTAATTTAAATTAAGCTATCTAACAGGCTGGATAAATAACTTTAAAATAACACTGGGGAAAACATGAGAACTCATTGAAGATAATTTTAATAATGCGAACATTAGATAAGAGCAGAGATGACATTTCTCTTAAAGGTGTTCATCAGCTTAATAATAAGGTGAAAACTATGAAAGCTCAAACAGACCTGAAGAAAGTAAGCCAAAAATAACTTATAATTACATAGAAGACCATTTAATAATGGATATATTACCACTTTCATAATGAGGAACTTTACCCTAAACTTCTGTCTTGAAAATAGTCATTGATGTCTATGTCTTGAAAATAGTCATTGATGTCTATGAACCAATCACATTGGAAGAACATTAGAAAAAATAATTATTGCTCATTTATGTCATTCTTTTAAAGTTGTGTTTTTGTAATGTTTTATAATCTATATAATATATAAATGCAAAATATTTCAGTATGATTTATAACTAAATATACATATTTTAGGGGCATGTTCTCAATTTTTTTTAAACTGATGTGTTATATATTTTAAAAAGTTTGGGGATCCCTATTCTAAACTGTATTAGTACATTTTCAAACTGTATTAGTACATTTCCAATTAAAAAAGTAAATTATCTCAGTTTTGTACCCTTCCTCCTTTACAATTTATCTAGAAACTCATTATTTTCTCTTCCTTGTTTGAAAGGGGTTTATCTTTCTAACCAAACTTTTATCTGTATAATCATAACCCTAACTATTTCCAGTTATGTCAGCCTTACTTTTATAACTCTTATCCATTTTCTCCTGATTTTTAAAAAAAGATTTAATTTATTTATTTGACAGAGAGAGATATAGTGAGAAAGGGAATACAAGCAGGGGCAGAGGGAGAGGAAGAAGCCGACGTTCCTGCTGAACAGGGAGCCTGATGTGGGACTCCATCCCAGGATCCTGGGTTATGACCTGAGCCAAAGGCAGAAGCTTAATGACTGAGCCACCCAGGCGTCCTCACCTTCCTTTTTTTAAAGCATTTCCTCCTGATTTTCACTACCTCTTTTCTCCACTGGGTTCTTCTTTCAGCCTGTAAGTTTTTCTTCCACTTGTAAATTAACAAAGAAAACCTTCCTTTTAACATACCTCTTATCAAACTTCTATATTCTTTTTATGTATTTTTCTATTGAAGATTTATACCCACTGAGCTTTTTTGAAAGCTGAGACCATATGAGAATCATCTCTATTCTTTCTAGTACCCAGTATTAATATGGCCTGGGGTGAATCTTTTCTAAATTAAGTATTTATTGAATGATTAACACTTATTTCATAGATATAGCACAGGTTTGGCACAAAGGCATAGCCCTTACTCTGTAGATAGTTAAGCTCTGTTAAGAAGGTAAAACCTATTCATGAGGAATCTGAAGATCACCAGGTTAAACAGATTGCTTCTTCCTAGAGCTCGTTTTTTCTTTTTTTCAAAAATCTTACCCTAAAATAACATTTTATCATGGAAAGAGTGAAATTCTAGATTTTTAAAAGATTTTATTTATTTGAGAGGGAGAGAGAGAGAGAATGGGTGAGGGGAGGAGGGACACAGAGGGAAGGGGAAGCTGGCTCCCCAGTGAGCAGAGAACCAGATGTGAGGTTTGATCCCAAGACCCTGAGATCAGCCTTGATCATCACCTGAGATGGAGGCAGCCACTTAACTGACTGAGCCACCCAGGTGGCCCAAAATTGTGCATTTTTAAAAAGCAAAGTATTAATTTCTTCATGTACTGTGAATCTCAGTTCTTGAGCAGCAAAATGGTTTCATTTCAAAATAAGATATAATAGGAGCACCTGACTGGCTTTGTTGGCCTAGTAGGTGACTCTTGGTGTTGGGGTTATGAGTTCGAGCCCCATGTTGGGTATGGAGATGACATACATACATATACTTAAAAAAAATAAGGTTGAATAATAGTTGAATATTTGGTCTTATTTAATGAACTAAGCTAAATCAAATGAGCTAGTCTTTGAGGAAAAGATAGGATTTGTAGTAGGGGGTATTATTACACTTGAAAGTGGTTGTAGATAAAAATAAGCAGTGTTTCTGGAATTACTGTGGAGATTTACATGATACTGGAAAGAAACAGGAAGATAAGCTAAGTTGATACCATTTGATAGAAGGTTGTAAACACTAGGGCAGGGTCTTTAGAGAAGCCAAGCCAAAACAAAACAATGTTCTAGAAAACAGTGTTCTAGAAAAAGAACATTGAAATGAGAGTCATATAATTATTTATATTGGATTATTGGCCCTGTTACTTAGTGAGAAATTTTGAATAAGTTCCCGGTATTCTTCATCTGAATTCAAGTAGATAAATTTAAGTTCCCTTTTAGAATCAGTCCTCAAAATTTCTTAGTGAAAGATGGTATTGTATTTAATATTTCAGCTGGAAAACTATTTTTACATCTACCAGAAGACTTGTATGTGGAAAAGCTCAACTTGATGAATCTTTTTGTTACAATAATCCCCCTTTTTGGCATGGCTGTTTAATATAAAAATAACATATTTTCCTACTCTTCAATGTAGAGTTGGTTAGGGATTTGGATAAAAAAGTATATATTCTGAATATCCTAGAGAATTGTCCTCTTCTTTTCCTAAAGTCATCTACTGTGCTCTATGAATATCAAGTTTGTTAGCTTTTGTAGAGTTACAAGGAAATTAGGACTTACATATTCAAAAACTGAATATCTAACTGACAAAGAAAGATACACATAAAAAGTTACAAAATACATACTCTTAGTAGGGCTCTATGTGATTTGTATGATTAACTGTCACATATATGACATGATCATTAAGGGCCCTAAGTTTGTAGAAAGACATGAGAAATGGGATTGGCATATCTAGAGAAAGCAGGAATATTGAGTGGATGTAGAGAAGGGGACATTCTTTAGCAGTGGAAGGCTGGTATCCAAAATGTAAAGGTGAAAAATAATTGTGAATGAACACAATATGCCTGGAGGAAGACTTCATGTGTGGTAGAAATCATGATTACCATTTATCATGTATTTCCTATATGTCAAACATTCATCTAATCATTAGATTCCTAATCATCATGGGTCTAATCATTATATTCATTTTACAAAGTGTCGTAATTTGTAAATTAGATAGATTTAGGTAGATTGGGGATTTGGTAGATTTGCTTGACTCCAAAGACCATGTGTAACACTGTGTAATATTGTACTAGAATAATGACGATGAAGCCTGCTTGCTTGTTGTCGCTTTTTATGTTTCTATGCTTTCTTTATTGTGTCCTTCCTTGAACACATTTCAAAATTATTATCTTTGCTTTAATACATTATGATTTGGATTGTGTTACTTTCTACCTTTTTAAACTTGCCCAATAGCTCTACTAAAAAGCCACTTCCTGTAATGAGCACTGGGTGTTATATGCAACTGATGAATCACTAAAATCTATCCCTGAAACTAATAATACAGTGTATGTTAACTAAATTTAATTTAAATACAGAATTCTTTTTAAAAGGTGCATTCAAAAAAAAAAAAAAGAAAGAAAAGAAAATAAAAAGAAGAAGAAAGAGGAAAATAAAAGAAGCCTGGATATAAGAAGTTCCTTGTTTTGATCCCATTTCTGCTACTGGCTCCCTTTAAGTACTGGCCAGCCTGATCTACTCTTAGTCTTTAGTTTCTTCACCTAAAAGTAAAAAGTTTGTTTAAATATTTTACCATTCTCATTTTAACAACAACATTAATAAGATAAGTGAACATTTCAACAGTGTTCAGTATGTAAAATAGCATCTGGCAAGTATATAATAAATGATCAGTAAATATTTGCTGAATGAATGTAGCATTGAGCACTTAACGTATGTTGGGCATTGGGCCCAGTGCTTTATAAGCACTGACTCATTTAATTATGTCAACATCACTTTGAAGTAGGTACCATTACTACCTTTATTTTTGAGATAAGGAAATGCAAAATAAAGACAAGTAACTTGCCAAGGAAGGTCCATGAGTTAAACCCAAGCTTGTATGTCTGTGCTCTTAACCAGTGTACTGACTCAGTACTGGTTGCACATCAGAATCAACTGTGATGTTTGTTATGTTAAACTATCAGTATCTTAGCCCCACTTCTAGAGTCTCTAATTATACAGGTCACACTTACTCTGTAGTACCCTGTCTGGTCTGTGGAGTGACTGACTGGCTGGCTGTCACTTTTCTTTGGCATATGTTCAGTTTGGGGTTTTGTTTGTTTGTTTATTTTAACTGGAGAGAGAAACGGTTCTATATGAAAAATGTACTTATGTAGCCCTAAGCTATGTAATACACTCAATTACGATTTTTCAGTTTCCTCAGTGAAATGATCATGAACCAATATTAGATATTAAAGGTAAATATTAATTACATAGTAGCTGAATTTTAAATTTTGGTCTATATGATCTTAAAAAAAATTCCAGAGAAATTAATATACCAAATACCAAAAATGTCAACCCAATATTTTAAAATATTTGTAGTCTTTTTTTTTTTTTTAGTATAGTCGACACACAATGTTACATTAGTTTCAGGTGTACAATGTAGTGATTGAACAATTCTGTGCATTATGCTATGCTCCCCATGAGTGTAGTTATCGTCTCTTTACAATACTATTACATATACCATTGACTATGTTTCCTATGCTGTGTATTTCATTCCTGTGTCTTAGTCATTCTATAAGTGTGTATCTCCCACTCCCCTTCACCTTTTTTGCCCATCCCCCAATCCACATCCTCTCTGGGAACCAGCAGTTTGTTCTATTTATGGGTTTGATTCTTTTTTTTTTTTTTTTTAAGATTTTCTTTATTTATTTGGCAGAGAGAAATCACAAGTAGATGGAGAGGCAGGCAGAGAGAGAGAGAGAGGGAAGCGGGCTCTCTGCTCAGCAGGGACTCGATCCCAGGACCCTGAGATCATGACCTGAGCTGAAGGCAGCCGCTTAACCCACTGAGCCACCCAGGAGCCCCTATGGGTTTGATTCTTTTTGTTTGTTCATTTGTATTTTTTTTTTAAGATTTTATTTATTTGACAGAAAGGAGAGATCACAAGTAGGCAGAGAGGCAGGCAGGCCAGGTGGGAGGGACAAGCAGGCTCCCTGCTGAGCAGAGAGCTTGATGTGGGGCTCGATCCCAGGACCCTGAGATCGTGACCTGAGCTGAAGGCAGAGGCTTAACCCACTGAGCCACCCAGGTGCCCCTCATTTGTGTTTTAGATGAAACATATAAATGGAATCATATGATATTTGTCTTTCTCTGTCTAACTTGATTTCACTTAGTATAATACCCTCTAGGTCCACTCCTGTTGCCACAAATGGCCCCCCCCCCAAAAAAAAAATATATATATATATATAATCCTTTCTTCTGGCTGCATAATATACCATTGGATATATACACACCACATCTTCATTCATCTATTGATGGACCCTTAGGCTGCTTCTATACCTTGGCTATTTTAAATAATGCTGCAGTAAAAATAGGGGTACATATATCTTTTCAAGTTAATGTTTTGTTTTCTTTGGGTAAATACCCAGTGGTAGAATTATTGGATCATATGGTATTTCTATTTTTAATTTTTTTGAGGAACTGCCACACTTTTCTGGAGTGACTGTACCATTTACATTCCCACCAACATTTCACAACATCCTTGCCAACACTTGCTATTTCTTGTCTTTTTTATTTTAGCCATTCTGACAAGTATAAGGTGATATCTCATTGTGTATGTGTTTTGATTTTCATTTTCCAGATGATTAGGGATGCTAAGCAGCTTTTCTTGCATTTGTTGTCTATATGTCTTTAGGAAAATGTCTGTTTAGGTAGAGTGACCTATTTAATTTGCTTTAACAGTTGTGGTGGCACTTTGTACCCAGAGGATTTTCAGTGAAGTTACTGATTTACATATTGACTACTTTTGTTGTTTTGATTTTTAATTCTTTTATAATTTATTCTCTTTTGCTATCTAGAAGTTCTCTGTCACAGCTTACCTGATACTTAATAAGTGAAATAGCCTATAAGAAGTTCTTGAGTACTGTCTTTGCCATGTCTTAGTCTGAGTACCCTCAGAGAAGTCACCAAACTACAAGGTTTGGTAGGTTTCACCTTCCAATTAAAAACTAGCATGTTTTACTGGTATGGCTGTGAGGTTAAATATGATGAACAATGTGTATGATAAAGAATCATTCAGTAATGTTGTTTCAGGAAGTTTTATTTATCATGTAGAAATATTGGAAATTGCACATAGAAATATTGGAAATTCAAGAGACAATTTAAATATTATTACCAAATAGACTTTAAAAAAAAAGTTGTTTTGGGTGCACCTGGCTAGCTTAGTCGGTGGAGCATGTGACTCTTCATCTTTAGGTTGTAAGTTCAAGCCCCATGTTGGGTGTAGCAATTACTTAAAAGTAAAATTTTTAAAAAGAAAAGAGTTGCTTTTTTTCTAGTAAGTTTTCTTGAATTTGAGCAATGTGAGTGTATGTAGTATCAAAAGAGCTGATACTTTTTTTTCCTACTGAGTAGTTAAATTTGTGGAGAACTGGGATATTATGTTTTATTGATGTGGTTCCTCACTTGAGATATTTTCAGGAGAGTGGAACTTTGATCTTTATTTTATTATTACAAGCTCAGCCTCTGGTAACTGATTTTAACATTAGTAACAGTTTCTGGTGAGTAATTTATGTTGTACTTTTTGACAGCTAGAAATTGCTTCTGTGGGAAGTAGTAATGTTTACATCTTTGCATGTTACCACAGTTGAATTAGACAGCCTACTTGAGAGTTTCTAGCTTCATGTTTTGAAATAGTTATAAGCACTTGTCTTAAAAAGCTTTTTAAAAAAATTCAGCTTTAACATATCTGTAAATGTAGTTAAGGAAAACAACTCTTTTTAAAAAAAAAATATTTTTTGCTAATATCAAAACGATCTCTTAAATTTCCATCATATCTATGTGTAATGGTAACATGATAAATTTCTTTAACACCAATATTGTTTCATAATTTTAGAATTGTTTCCACTAAAACCTGCCTCCTAAACATCTCTCAAGGCTTTACCTCCTGTGTCTGTCATCTTTGTTTTAAATCTGATCATGTCACCTCTGCTTAAAATGGTGGCTTCCTATAGTACAGACTTCTAACTTCCTGTGTAACTTGGCCATTGCTTACTGCTTTATTCAGTCTTGCCTTAAAGCCATTCTCTCTTTTGAAGTCTCTATACTGTCCCTACTTCCATACTTCCATACTGAGGTTCTACTTCCTTGAAAGTGCTATGTTTCTGTTTGACTACCACTTCTCTTTACAAGGTCTTTTTAGACTTAAAGTTTCATAAGTATGATCTCTCTGCTTTGTGTTCCCAGTTTCCTCTTGAAACACCTGTACCAAAGGGTGATTTCTTGAGTTTTTCCTTCTTTATTTTATTTTATTTTTTTTTCCAGTTATAAAAGTAACAAACATTTGCTCTAAAAATACTGAACAATTCAGTGGTACAAGGAATGGAAGCTAAAAGCTGATACTTTTCAATCCCATTTCCAACTTCATATTGTATTCTAGACCATATGTGTTTACATATATTGTTTTTTCAACAAAAATAGGATGACATTATTCATAGTTCTCTGCCACTTGCATTTTCATTAAACTTTCACTAAGTATTTGAGATCATCCATATAGAACTTTTTTTTAAAAAAAGATTTTATTTTATTTATTTGACAGAGATCACAAGTAGGTAGAGAGGCAGGCAGAGGGGCGGGGGAGGGGGAGCAGGCTCCCCACTGAGCAGAGAGCCGGATGCAGGGCTTGATCCCAGACTCTGAGATCATGACATGAGCTGAAGGCAGAGTCTTTAACCTTTTTAAAAAAGATTTTATTTATTTATTTGACAGAGAAACACACACAGTGAGAAAGGAAACACAAGCAGGGGGAGTGGGAGATGGAGAAGCAGGCTTCCCACTGAACAGGCAGCTTGATGTGGGGCTTGATCCCAGGACCCTGGGATCATGACCTGAGCCGAAGGCAGGGACTTAATGACTGAGCCACCCAGGTGCCCCAGAACATTTTTAATAATTGCATAACAGTGCAGGGTATTTATTGATTACCGTAATTTAATTAACCAGTTTCTTCTTGATGAATATTAACTCATTTAATTCATCCCTTGCAGAATATTAGCACCACAAGGGCATTGGTTTTATCTGTAATGTTTGCTCTTATCTCCCTAGCATCTAACACAGTGCCTGCTAAATAATGAATATGCTTTCTTTTGCAGAAAATGCTGTTGTGCCAGCTCTTGCCTGATATGCGCTGGTTACCTATGCTACATAAGTTCCTAAAATTGTGCAAAATAGAATTAAGTGAGGGCTAGTCTTAGAAGACATGGGTAGGAGTTCTGGGTTTATGCAGTATTGCTTCCTAGGTGTCTAAGTCATTTAACTTTTTTGTGAAATCCGTTATTGGTCAGACTCTAATAAAATATATACTACATTCAGTTTTAGTAAAGATCAAATAACATAGAGATAAAAATACTTTGTAAAAGTAACACCTCATATGAATGTTAATACTATTTTTTTTCTTTCTTCATTATGTGGATTGATTTATATCTCTGGTAAGATTTCTAAATAGATTAAAGGATTTACCACTGACTGTAAAAGGTTAAGGTCATCAGGATGATGCTTAGCCAATGGAACACTTTATGAAAGAGACATAAATAAGATTAGGCCATGATTATTTTTCAGAAATGTTTTTCCCCCCTGCTAGGACAAAGTAGAACACTAGTACCTTAACACTTAATAACATCTTCCAGTTGTCCTGCTTCATGTTACTTTTAATTGAGAGATGTGTAAGAGACTTTATAAAGCCAGGAAACTGTGACATTTTTGAATGTTACTTTATGTTTAGGGCTCTGGAGACATGTATAACCCTTCCTTTTGCTTTTCCTGTTTGGTGTAAAAACCATACATTCACTTGTTTGGATATATTTATGTATGCTAAATTGAGTTTAGTAAGTTGTATTTACAAGTATTACTTGTTTCACTGACAGTAATCTCTATTGAATCAGCTCTTAGAGGACAGGACAGGACCTTTTCTTATACCTACCCTTAGAATCTGTTGCAGTACTTTGCAAAAGTGCAAATGGTCCAACAAATATCTTGTCTTTTGCCAAGATATTCACTGTGATCACACACACACCCATGACATTATAAATCCTAAAACCAAGCTACCAAAACGACCGCCTAATGTGTGTGTGTGTGTGTGTGTGTGTGTGTTAAATTATGTGTTGCTATCCTTGATTGGAGGAGACAACTATGTTGTGAGAGATTTTAGTGAGTGCCATACATGAAATTGGGTGAAAAACTAAACTGATTCTTTATAGGAAGAAAATCTCAGACTTTCCTTAGTTTGTGTGCAGTATTACTAGATTAAAAAATTTTTTGCAATTACTTTTAATTGTGTTAAAATACATGTAACAGAAAACTTACCATCTCAACTGTTTTAAAATGTACAGTGTAGTAGTGTTAAGTATATTCACATTGTTGCACAATCAATCTCCAGAACTTTTATATCTTGTGAATAAGCACCATGAAACAAGTACCCATTCCCCCTTCTTACCAGCCCTTGGAACCCATCATTACACTTTCTTTCAGTATGAATTTGGTCTCATGCTAGTGGAATCTTACAAGATATGTCTTTTGGTGACTGGGTTATTTCACTTATCACAGTGTCCTCAAGGTTTATTCAAGTAGTAGCATGTGGCAGAATTTCCTTCCATTTTAAGACTGAAGAATATTCCATTGTATCTGTGTGCTGCATTTTGTTTATCCTTTGATGGACATTTACACTGCTTGCACCTTTTGGCTATTGTAAATAATGCTGCTATGAATATAAGTATCTAAATATCTATTTGAGCCCTGCCTTCAATGCTTTTGAGTATATACACAGAATTAGGATTGCTGGATTGTATGGTAATTCTGTGTTTAATTTCTTTTTTAAAAAGACTGATTTATTTTAAGAGAGAGAGAGAGTGCAAATGAGTGTGTGTGGTGAGGGGCAGAGGGAGAGAGAGAATCTCCAACAGACTCCTGCTGAGTGGAGAGCCTGATGCGGGGCTTGATCTCACAACCCCGAGATCATGACCTGAGCTGACATTGAGTGTTGCGTGCTTGACAGACTGAGCTGCCCAGGCACCCCCTCTTTGTTTAATTTCTTAAGGAATCTCTGTTTTCCGTAGTGGCTATACCATTTTACATTTTCACTAACAGTGCACAAGAGTTCTAATTTCTCTACATCCTTGCAAACAAACACTTATTTTCTGCTTTGTTTTGTTATTTTGATAGTAGCCAAGTAGCTTTTAGATTTTTAATGTATGATCAACATTAAGCAAGAAATTCGTAAATGTACTTAGTCAATCTTGATTACAGTTTCTTCCCCCTTCCCATATTTGATTAGTTCCAGGTTGTCACTTCTGTTTTGGAGCACCTATTACTAGTTAGTTCTTTTCTCTTTCTACTGCTGAGACCAAATAGAATAGCTTCCTAATTAGATCACTCTCATCTCTTTCCCTTTATAATGAATCTTCCACATTAGCACCATGGTGATCATTCTGAAATAAAGATCGAATTATGTCTCTCTCCTTTAAATGTAATGGGTAATTTAATATTTATTGAATGCTTATTAAAAGTAACTATACCAGGGGTGCTTGGGTGGCACACACAGTCCTGGGATCGAGTCCCGTATCCAGCTTCCTGCTTTGCAGAGAGCCTGCTTCTCTCTTCTCCCTCTGCTTGCTTCTCTCTCTCCCTCTGTACGCCACTCCCCCTGCTTGTGCTTTCCATCTCTGTGTCAAATAAATAAATAAAATCTTTTAAAAAAGGTAACTTTACCTAAATTTTACATGTCCTATAAGGTATGAATTTACTTCTATTTTAAAAAGATAAGGAAAATAGGGGTGACTGGGTTAAGTGGGTTAAGCCTCTGCCTTCAGCTCGGGTCATGATCTCAGGGTTCTGGGACTGAGCCCCACATCGGGCTTTCTGCTCGGTAGGTAGCCTGCTTACCCCTCTTCCTCTGCCTGCCTCTCTGCCTATTTGTGATCGCTCTCTCTCTCTCTCGCTCTCTCTCTATCAAATAAAGAAATGAAATCTTTAAAAAAAATAAGGAAAATAACCATTAGAGAAGAGATATAACTTGTTAAGCATCGACTACCAGAAAGTAATGGGACCAGGATTTGAATGTAGCATTATCTGAGTCCCTGTTCCTTCCTTCTTTTATGCTTGACATATTTGTACATGCATATCCTTTCCTCTCTCTTTGGTCACTGGGAAATCCTTTATACTTATTCCTTCAAAGCCCAGCTGAAATGATCATTTTTACTTTGAAACTTATCCTAGTTGTCCTTGTGTTTTCTCTCAGATCTGTTTAGCACTTTTTGCTGTTATCCCATAGTACTTCATATATAACTGTAATATACCCTTTTCTTGATAAAGAACATTCCAAAACAAGACAACATGTTACTTTGGACAAAGGTTTATTGGATTGAATTTGTAAAAAACTTTCTTTGCATTAAGAATAAGAAATTATTTATGTAGAATAGGATGTCATACATTATCCATATTTTAAGGAAACACTGTAGTGACTGAAACTTTTAAAACAGCTAAATTACCAAACAATGATTTGCATAAAAATTTCTCATTTTTGAAGAGTTCAGTCAGAGGTCTATGTTTATTGGCAAAATTTAGACTTTATGTAATTTTCACTGTCAGTTCGCTGTATTAGAGTAAAACACACCTAGGCATAATTTCATACTTAATCCGTTATTAGAATTAACCTTCAAAGTTTAGATTTTTTTTCATTGATCTGATTCCTAAAGCCTAAAGACCTTAACTTTAGTTAATGATAACTTGATGTTAAAAATAATAGATGTTAGGGCGCCTGGGTGGCTCAGTGGGTTAAGCCGCTGCCTTCGGCTCAGGTCATGATCTCAGGGTCCTGGGATCGAGTCCCGCATCGGGCTCTCTGCTCAGCCGGGAGACTGCTTCCTCCTCTCTCTCTCTGCCTGCCTCTCTGCCTACTTGTGATCTATCTCTGTCAAATAAATAAATAAAATCTTTAAAAAAAAATAGATGTTAAATTAAGACCTTCTCTATGAAAGGCACTGTTAAGAAAATGAAATGATAAACCAAGGCCTGGGAGACAATATTTGCAAAACATGTATATGATTTGAATCCAGATTATACAGAGAAATCTGAAAACTCAATAATAAGTAAACAAATGATCCAATTAAAAGGAAGGCAAGGGGCGCCTGGGTGGCTCAGTGGGTTAAGCCACTGCCTTCGGCTCAGGTCATGATCTCAGGGTCCTGGGATCGAGTCCCGCATCGGGCTCTCTGCTCAGCAGGGAGCCTGCTTCCTCCTCTCTCTCTCTGCCTGCCTCTCTGCCTACTTGTGATCTCTCTCTGTCAAATATATAGATAAAACCTTTAAAAAAAAAAAAAGGTAGGCAAAAGACCTACACAGACACCTCCACAAGATAGGCAGATAGCAAATAAGCGTATGAAAGATGCTAAGCATCATTCGTCATTAGGGAATTGCCAATGAGATACCACTACACATACTTTTTGAATGACTAAAATCCAAACACTGACAACACCCAAGGTTGGCTAGGATGTATAGCAACAGGAGCTTTGAAATTTCATCCTCATAGAAATGCAAAACAATGCAGCCACTTTTGGAAGTTAAATATAGTCTATCATACAGTGAAGCAATTGGACACCTTGGTATTTGACCAAATGTGTTCAAAACTTAAGATCACACAAAAACCTGTACATGAATGTCTGTAGCAGCTTTGTTCATAATTGGTCAAACCTGGAAGCAATCAAGATATCCTTCAATAGGTGAGTGGATTAATGAACAGTGGTGTATCCAGAAAATGGAATATTATTCACTGGTAAAAGAAACTGAACCATTAAGCCACTGAAAGAGTTAGAACCTTACATGAATATTGTCAGGTAAACAAAGCCAACCATAAAGGGTCTGTAGTACTGTATGATTCCAAATATATGACATTCTTGAAAAGGTAAAACTATAGAGACAGCAGAATGATTACTGTTTGCCAGGGGTTGGGAGGGAGGGGAATGATGGGGAGATGAATAGGTAGAGCACAAGGGTGATTCAGTGTTTATTATGAGAATGCAGTGGTGGGTATGTGACATTGTGGATTTGGCAAAACCTATAAAACTTTGCAACACAAATTGTGAATCCTAATGTAAACTATGAATTTTAATGTGTCAGTGTTTTTTTCATCACTTGTAATAAATATATCTCACTAATGCAAGATGTTAATATTAGGGTTATCTGTGTAATTGGAGTATTTGGGAACCTTTTACTTTCTGTTCAGTTTCTCAGTAATCTAAAAGTGCTCTAAAAAATAAACTTTGTTAATTTAAAAATGTATATATATAATTGTTCACCAAAATCGGAAATGATTCAGTTCAGCAGTTATTTACTGAGCAAAGACTGACCTGTGTTAGTTTTTATAGCCCTGTTTTTAAAGAACTTTTAGACAACCCTTATCCAAAATGTATAGTGTATGTTTATAGCAGAATGGACTGAATAGTCAGAAAGTGTTTTAAGTTTTGAAATAAGACCTGCATTTGATCCCAGGCTTAGCTAGTTGGGTAATTTTATAAAAATTACTTAGGCTTTTAAGATTTCTGTTGTGTCGGGGCGCCTGGGTGGCTCAGTGAGTTAAGCCGCTGCCTTCGGCTCAGGTCATGATCCCAGGGTCCTGGGATCCCAGGGTCCTGGGATCGAGCCCCACATCGGGCTCTCTGCTCAGCAGGGAACCTGCTTCCTCCCCTCTCTCTGCCTGCCTCTCTGCCTGCTTGTCATCTCTCTCTGTCAAATAAATAAATAATCTTAAAAAAAAAAAAAAGATTTCTGTTGTGTCTACTGCATAAGGCAGTGGTTTTAAATGTTAGTTAATAAATGTGAAGCATCTGGCATACAGTAAGCACTCAAATATTAGTCCTGATAGTTATGTGTTCTCCATCTCACAAGGCAAATGAAGAATAGCTTTTACTAGCATTTATGTTCAGTCACATTTGGGCTATTTCTTCTAGATTTTCCCCCTCTAATTTGAGATCACTAAGGGTCAAGTACATAAAGTTATTATTTGCTTGCTGGTTTGATATGTTCCAGTTTCTGGTCTGAAGGAGGAACTGCTTTTACAGCTGTCTTTGAGATCAAAGTAGGCTGTTCAATTGTGTTGACTAATAGAACACTTTTCTTATTGTTTTAAAACAATAGCAACCAATTTGTTCCCCAGCCCAGTAAAAACCTTCATGTCAGATAGGCATACAAATAGGTATCTGCTAATCCAAGCCTTAAAATAAGCTTTCATAAAAATTGAAAAACTTAAAGCTTAACAATGTTTAGTGACTCTAATGATGTCAGTAAACCAAAATTACGTATATTTTGCTCTAAAAATCTATAAGCTATAATTTATTATTTTCCAATTGATAATGTTTTAAATATTACAAAATAAACTCCTTCAAATTTGTTTTTTGCCAACATATATTAATCTTTATTGGAAGATGACTGTAATATACAGTGAAAAATATTACTTTTTTACTAATAGCTTTCAGAAATTTGGAAAGAAAAATTTACAAAATGAGGGGGAAAGAAAAAACATTCATAAAAGTATAGCCATCATTTCTTAGTTAAGCAGTCTACCGAAAATGGTAAGTGAGGGGCTTCTGGGTGGCTCAGTGGGTTAAGCCTCTGCCTTTGCTTCAGGTCATGGTCTCAGGGTCCTGGGATCAAGCCCCACATGGGGCTTCTCTGCTCAGCAGGGAGCCTCCTTCCCCCTCTGCCTCTGCCTGCCTCTCTGCCTATTTGTGATCTCTCTGTCAAATAAACAAAATCTTTAAAAAAATGGTAAGTGAAATAAAAATTATTGAAATATTAGAGGTAAGCTAAGTTAGTGCCTTTTAGTCTATAGGATTTTCTTTTGATTAAAGTTTGTATATAAATTGCTTTGGAAATAAATAGAGGAACTCTATAGAAAAAACAAGACTGGAGGGAAGAAAATGGTTGAAGTGAACATGAAAATGATTAAATAACTGGCATTTAATATTTAACATTGGGTAGATTTGGGCTTGTGCCTTTTAAAGGGAAGATACCTTTTATTAAGCATACTTGCAAGTTATCTGCTTTTATTGGCAATAGCATTATATGAACTGGACATTTAATATTTCCACTCTGTTTAAGTCAAACAGGGTTTATGCATATACTTTCTTTTATGAAATTGTCATGACAACAACATTCAGCGGAGAACTAAGTATACTTCAGGTATATGACTTTTATATCTCTTATAGATACTAAAGGCAACATTATGAGTTTTGTTTAAACACAGTAAATTACTTAAGGTGATAAATTCTATTGTTATTAGATCTGTAGCTTTCCAAGGAAACATCTTTTTAAGTGTGTTTTTATGACTTTAAGTGCTATGATAGTAATGATGCTTTTAGTCTAAATTGAGTGGAAGAAAGACATTGGAGGATTTTTTTTTTTTTTTTTTTTTGAGAGAGATAGAGTGCTTCCTCAAGCACAGGGGAGAGCAGAGGGAGAGAGAAAATCTCAAGCAGGCTCCATGCCCAGTGTGGAGCCCTATTCAGGGCTTGATCTCATGACCCTGAGATCATGACCTGAGCTGAAATCAAGAGGTGGACACTTAACCAACTGAGCCACCCAGGCACCCTCCCTCACCCCACATCTCTGCCTTCTGATTGAAGAGTTTAATCTGCCTACATTTAAAGTAATTACTGATAAGTAGGTACTTACTTTTGTGGTTACATTGAACATTCTAAAGTTATAACACTCTAATTTGAATTTATGCCAGCTTAACTTCAGAAACTTACAAAAACATTGCTCCTTTACAGCTCTGTCCCCACTTTTTTCATTTATTGGTATCGTAAAATTATATCTTTTTACATTGTGTCTAAAAACATAAACCAAAAAATTTTTGAATGTGTTAGTCTCTTAAATTATGTAAAATCAAAATTATAGTAATACTAGCTTTTAAAGACTAACCGTTTTTTGTTTTTTAAGATTTTTATTTTTTAAAGGTTTTTTAAATTTGAGAGATCCTGTGAGAGAAAGTAATAGAGAGCACAAGCTGAGGAAGAGAGAAAAGCAGGCTCCCCACTGAGCAGGGAACCCAACACACAGCTTGATCCAGGGACCCCAGCATCATGACCTGAGCTGAAGGCAGAAGCTTAAGTGTCTGAGCCACCTATGTTTTCCAAGACTAGTAATTCTTTATTTTTATTTTTTATTTTTTCCAAGACTAGTAATTTTTTTTAAAAGATATTAGTCTATAGAAAGTCTATAGAAAACAAAAAGATTTATAAAGCACTGTTAACGCTAATACTAGCTTTTATAATTGCCCATAAACTTACCTTTAGTGAGATCTTTATTTCTTCTTATAGCTTCAAGCTATTGTCTAGTGTCCTTTTCCTCTCACCCTGCAGGAATCTTTGAACAGAGTTTACTTGCAGAGTAGGTCTAGTGGTCACATCTACCTCAGCTTTTGTTTACCTGGTAATGTCTCGATTTCTTCCTCACTTTTAAAAAGACAGCTTTACTGGATATAATTGTCTTGGTTGACAGGTTTTTTTTCCCTGTTTAACACTTTGAAAATATGAATTCCTTATCTTCTGCCCTTCCAAATTTCCCTTGAGAAAGCTGTTGAAAATCTTACTGAAGATTCTTTTGTATGTAGTGATTTGCTTCTTGCTGCTTTTGAGATTCTCTCTTTGCTTTTAGCTTTTGGCAATTTGATTATAATGTGTCTCAGTGTGGGTCTCTGAGTTCATCCTATTTGGAATTTGTTTCATCCTATTTGGAATTTGAGTTTCTTGACTGTTTGTATTCATGTCTTTTGTCAAATCTGGGAAGCTTTTGGCCATTGTTTCTTCATATAATCTCTCTGTCCCTTTTTCTCTCTTTTCTTCTTCTAGGACCCCACAGTATTTATGTTGGTACACTTGAATGGTGTCCTAAGTTTCTTAGGCTCTGACTTTTCTTCAGTAGGGGATAGGTATGCAACAATGGCTGCCCACCTCTGTGTCAGTGCCTCTGTGTCTCCACCTCCATGGTCAGAAGCAGCAATCAGTAATCAGAGTACAGATCCCTGGCATTTGGAGGACAGGGCCCTTTTTGTCCACCTATCTTCTGCTGCCTATTTCAGGAATAAGTATATGGCTGCCTGCCCACTGAGCTACGTGCAGAAATTGGCTGAAATTTATTTCATTTAATGTCCAAGCTATCCCCTGGAAGTTGTAACCCTTGAAAAGACTTCTTAGTTCTAGACATACAAATGTCCAATAGACACATGAAAAAATGCTCCATGTCACTCGGCATCAGGGAGATACAAATCAAAACCACAGTGAGATACCATCTCCGTGAGATACCACCTCACACCCATCAGAATAGCTAAAATTAACAAATCAGGAAAAGACAGATGTTGGTGAGAGTGTAAAGAAAGGGTGGTGGGAATGCAAACTAGTGCAGCCACTCTGAAAAACAATACGGGGTGGGGTTCCTCAAAATAGAGAATAGAGCTACCCTATGACCCAACAATTGCCCTACTGGGTATTTACCCCAAAGATAATAATGTAGTAGTCTGAAGGGGCACCTGCACCCCAGTGTTTATAGCAGCAATGTCCACAATAGCCAGACTATGGAAAGAGGCCAGATGTCCATTGACAGATGAATGGATAAAGAAGATGTGGTTTATATATAAAATGGGGTATTATGCAGCCATCAAAAAAAAAGTAATCTTGCCATTTGCAACAATGTGGATGGAACTAGAGGGTATTGTGCTAAGCAAAATAATTTAATCAGAGAAAGCCAGTTAATATGATCTCACTTGTGGAATTTAAGAAACAAAACAAGAGCGTAGAGAAAGGGAGGGAAAAATAACACAAGATGAAATCAGAGAGGGGGACAAACCAAAAGAGACTCTAACCATAGGAAACAAACTGAGGGCTGCTGGAGGGAAGGAGGTGGGGGATGGGGTAGCTGGGTGATGGGCATTAAGGATACATGATGTAATAAGCACTGGGTGTTATATACAACTGATGAATTACTGAACCCTACCTCTGAAACTAATAATACACTGTATGTTAATTAATAGAATGCAAATGAAATTAAATTTAATTAAAAAAAAAGAAAAGACTTCAGAGTTCCAGAATAGTTATATGAGACAGATTATGCCATTGAGTCTGTTGTCTGGGTTGGAAGATAGATTTCTGCTGCTTTGTATTCCACCATCTTCCCAGAATCCTGTCTTGCAATAATAGTCTTCTGAGTGGGAATAGAACTCAGAAACTGCAAGCTGGAAGACATGCATAGGACGAAGTATAGGAAGGAGTGTGCGGCTTCTTTGCCCTCTCTGGGTACATCAGTTTCCTAGTACCTTCATACCAGAAGCTTTCCAAACCCTGTATTGTTGGAATTTTTATGGAGGCTTTATCGCATAGGCATTATTGATTATTTACTCCATTTCCAGCCCCTTTCTCCTCTCTGGGGAATGGGAACTGAGCCAGAAAATTCCAAGAACATGGCTTGGTTTTTCTGGTAACCAGCCCCCATCCAGGAGGCCACCTAGAGTCACCTGACTGTAACAAAAGACACTGTTATCACTCCAGAAATTCCAAATGTCAGGAGGCAGGAACAGAGACTAACACATATATATGTATGTGTGTGTGTGTGTGTGTGTGTATTAAATTTTAAAAAAATTAAAAATTTTGCTAATGTGTAACTCCTTGATTTGGCTTTTAAAAGAAGCTTTTTTTTTCCTTAAGCTTTATTTTTTTTTTTTGAAAGAAGCTTCTTTTAAAAGCCAAATCAAAGAGTTACACACTAGTAAAATATGCATTTAGGATTTATCTAAATTAATAGTTTGTGTAATTGTATGAATGAATAGTCTTTATTACTGAATGGTATTGCATAGTAAGCTGTACCATAGTTTGTTTAACCATTCATCTATTGAAGGACATCTTTGTTGCTTCCACTTTCATGAATAAAGCTGCTAGAAACATTTAAGTGCAGGATTTTACGTGAACATGCATTTTTTTTTTAAGATATTACTTATTTATTTGACAGACAGAGATAATGAGTAGGCAGAGAGGCAGGCAGAGAGAGGAGGAAACAGGCTCCCCACCAAGCAGAGAGCCAGATATGGGGCTCAATCTCAGGACCCTGGGATCATGACCTGAGCCGAAGGCAGAGACTTTAACCCACTGGGCCACCAGGCGCCCTGAACATGCATTTTCTTATTGGTTGGCGAAATATCTAGGAGTCAGATGGGAAGTCTGTGTTTACCCTTTTAAGAAATTTCCAAACTGTCTTTCAAAGAGGATGTGCCATTTTGCATTCTTATCAGCAGTGAAGGAGTATCTGTTATTCTGCATCCTTACTAACATTTGATACTGTAGTTTTAAAAATTTTAGCTATTCTAATAGGTATGTAGTATATCTTGTAGTTTTAATCTGCATTTCCATAATGACAAGAGATACTTTATGTTCTTTACATCTTCTGGATACAAGTCATTTACCAGATATATGATTTGCAGATTTTTTTTTTTTTTAGCCTGCAGCTCTTTTATTATTCTCTTAACAGTGTCATTTAAAGACTTCTGATGAAATCCAGTTTATCATTTTTTTCTTTAATATATCTTGCTTTAGGTGTTATATGTTAAAACACTTTGCCAAAGATCAAAGAGATTTTCTTTGTGTTCTATATGTTTTATAGTTTTGTACTTTATATTTAGGTCTGTGAACCATTTGAGTTAATTTTTTATAAGTTGTGAGGTACATGCTAATGTTCAGGTTTTTGCACATGGTTATCTAGTTGTTCAGCACCATTTGTTGATATGGTTCTTTCTCCGTCTAATTTTCTCCCATCCAAGTACTAACCAGGCCCGACCCTGCTTAGCTTCCGAGATCAGACGAGATCGGGCGCGTTCAGGGTGGTATGGCCGTAGACTCCGTCTAATTTTTTTTGTACCTTTGGGAAAAATCCGTTTATTTGTGTAGGTCTATTTCTGGGTTCTTTTCTGTTCCATTAATCTATGTGTCTATTCTTTGGCCAGTACCACGCTGTCCTGATTACTGTAACATTATACTTGAGTAGCTTTGAATGCAGGTGATAGGGGTCTTCTGACTTTGTTCTTACTTCTCAGAATTTACTTTACTTTACTTCTCAGAACTTACTTCTCAGTTTTGGTGACTCTAGTATCTTTATTTTTCCATATATATTTTAAAGTCAGGCCGTTTATATCTACGAAAAAGCTCTCTGGAATTTTCACTTGGATTTCATTTGTATAGATCATCTTGGGAACAATTGACATCTTAACAATATGAAGTTTTCCAGCCCATTAACATCATCTATCTGTACATTAATTTAGATTTTCTTTGATTTCTTTCATCAGTATTTTGGAATTTTCCATATACAGTTCCTGCACACATTTTGTTAGATTTATACCTAAGCACGTCATGTTTTACCCAATGTTACCATACAAATTTTTTTTAAATTTCAAACTTTAAATGTTCGTTACAGGTATGTGGGAAAACAGTCTCGTTCTCTATGTTGTCCTTGTCACTTACAGCCTTGATAAACTCAATTATTGGTTCCAGAAGGGGCTTTTTGTGTTTGTTTTGATAGATTCCTCTTTATAGTTTTCTATACACATAGTCACATCATCTGTGAATAAAAATGATTTTATTTTTTTCCTGTCTGTATGCCTTTTCTTTTTTTCTTTACTGTACTAGGTAGAACATTCTTTGAAAGGACTGGTGAGAGAGGACATTCTTGCCTTCTTCCCAGTCTTAGGAGGAAAACATTCACTCTCCATTAGAAGTATGTTAGCTGTAGGTTTTTCATGTACACCTATTTAGGTTAAAGAATGGTCCTTCTGCTTCTAGTTTCTAGAGAGTTTTCAATCATGAATGAATGTTAAATTTCATGGGCTTTTTTTTTTAATTGTTTGGTTCTCAAATGAGATATGGTAAGTCATTTAAAATCATTAGATCTTATTTTTTCTTGGGGCACCTGGGTGGCTCAGTTGGTTAAGCATCTGCCTTCAGCTCAGGTCATGATCCCAGGTCCTAGGGTCGAGCCCTGCATTGGGCTTCCTGTTCAGTGGGTATTCTGCTTCTCCCTCTCACTCTGCCCTTCTCCTCTGCACGTACTCTCTCTCTGTGTCAGATAAATAAATATAGTCTTTAAAAAAAGATCTCGATTTTTTCTTTTCTTTTCTTTTTTAATATTTTATTTATTTATTTGACACAGAGAGAGATCACAAATAGAGAGGCAGGCAGAGAGAGAAAAGGAAGCAGGTTCCCTGTGGAGCAGAGAGCCCAATGCATGGCTCGATCCCAGGACCCTGAGATCATGACCTGAGCCGAAGGCAGAGGCTTAACCCACTGAGCCACCCAGGCGCCCCAGATCTTGTTTTCTGTTATGTAATTAATTTAAACAAAATTAATCTTCATTTTTGATAAAAGGAAAAAGCTAGAAATATATATTTAATGTTTAATATATTACATGAGGTTAATATTTAATGTTTATTATGTACTTTAAAATAATATACTGATTAATTTAATGCTAACTGCAGTTATATACCATAGAAAACAATGAAAAATATTTCAAAACTTTCCTTAAGGGTAAAAGTCACGTTCTCCATTACTAGTAAAGTGATTTAAGAATAGTAAAGACAATTATTATGTAATTTATGTCCGTTTGAGAACTGTCCAGCTTGTGCAATGGACTTGTTAATTTTTAAAAGTCATTTCCATAATCTTGGGAATTTCACAACAAAAAGGTTTATAGTATATAAATAACATGGTGTGTGGGGCACCTGGGTGGCTCAGTTGGTTATTAAAGTCTGACTTCGGGGTCCTGAGATCCAGCCCCACGGAGGACAGGCTGTTTTGGTGGGGGATTAAGGGGTGTCGGCAGTGTGGAGTCTGCTTATCCCTCTCCCTCTACCCCTCCTCCCATTCATGCACTTTCTCAAATGAATAAATAAAAATCTTTAAAAAAAAATAACATGTGCCCTGTAATTTTGAAGAGCCACTTAGTGGCAAACCCTTAGTAAAATTTAAATATTATTTTCTCTATATGTTAAGGTACGGCACATTTCTCTATATGTTAAGGACAGGTACGGAATAATCTGTGTGAGCCGTGGAGTACACTCTTGCTCAGCTTGCTGTGGTAAATGGGCAAAAGGTTAAGCCATCAGTTTATTTCCCAGTGTCTACTGAACAGTGGCTTTCTTTGTGTTGCTTCACTTGTTAGAGCAATATAGCAAGTGTTATTGAGAGGTAAAACAAAGCAAGTCTTAGATCAGACACTGATAGCTTTTTAAAAAGTTGGAATGGGATGTTATTGGATGTTCCAAAGAGTATATTGATAGTACATTTTTATGGAAACCACTGCAGAGTAAACTATATTGGAAATTAAATCTACGTGATCCATCAGTGATGCTCAGATGAATATAAGTAAGGATTATATGTCTAGTGCACCAGTGTTAGGGAGTAATGTTGTGGCATAGCGTGCGGGGGAGGTGATTAAAAAAAAAACTTTCCAGAAAATTTCTAGCTGTAGATTTTCCTTAGCCACTTAATTAGGATAGATTTTATTTTCTGTATATACATACTTTTTATTCATAAGGCATAGCTTTAAATATAACATAAAAGGGAAACCAGTTAATTTAAGTATAGGATGCTTTCAGAGACATGAAATGTTACTTAAGACCTTTCCTATAATGGCCTTGGAGTATTTCTTGAGCGTCCATACAGAATAGCTCTTGAACAGCTGCATGGAGCACACAGAAGTCATGATTCCTGCCTCTGTGAACTAACTTGAATAAAGTCTTTCATCTAAAGATCTCACTGTTTATCTATTTCATGAATTCCTCATCTCATCTCTGAAGGGCTCATTCAGTTTAATACAGTTCAACTTTGTGGTTCAGGGCTCTAGAAATTGCTGTTGTAACTTACAATGCACAAAAAAGGGTAAAGTAATTTCAGAAATTTTTTAAAGAATTAGATAAAATCCACTCTAAAATGATGTTTTTTGAGCAAAGATTTAGAATGATAGGGATTCTCTTTCAAACCTAACTAGTTATATGATCTTAAGTAAATTATGTAGCCTCTTAAATGTCCAATTTCTCTGTGGTTATAACAAGGCCTAACAGAGTTAAGAGAAATAAGTGTGTTGAAATGCTTGTCAAGTTCATTTGTTTTATATAAATGTTGAGTGGCGTCATTCTGCCTTCTTAGTCCTATTCATATTCTGAGGTTTATATTATATACCCCATGATCTGTATGAAATGTTCTACAACCACTTTAGTAGTCATTAAACTGAATAAGTCAGCTATCGTATCATTTAGATGTAATTTGTTAAGAAAAGATCAGGTGATCTTTTCCTCACCTGGGAATTACATCACATATTGCCACTTATTTGGTAGTGACAATGTGTTGCCTCCCATTTTATGTTATATACTAATTATTCCTCTCCACATATTATGAGTTCCTTTCATTTATTTGAACCTGCACAATAATTAATATGCAGTACCTTGTAGGTATGAAACAAATTTCTGGTACTTTTGGTTTTCATTGCTTTGGAGTATCCACACATATGTTTTCTTCCAATACTGGAAATGCTCAAATTTGACTGTAATTTTACAAAGGAACCCATTTATTATATTAAAACCACATGGTCATAATCTTAGACATGTAGTACTTTTTTTTTTTTTCTCTCCTGAGGCGTGAGGAACCAGAGAAATTTTGATTTAGAGATTTCTAACTCAGAATGGCAAAAACACAAAAGGAGTGGGTATTATACATTTGAAATAGAATAATGTATGTGGCATTTATTTGTGCAGTCACTGAACATTATTAGGATCAACAAAATGAACAAAATGCTAGCTTCTTTGCTATAGCCTGGAGACATTGTGATTTTAAAAAAAAAGGATAAGATGCCTACTTGATGAAGTTTATAATCCGTAAACGCACGAAATATATTTAAACCAGACAGTAACAACATAATAAGGATTGTGAATAAGTTGGGGTAGTATGAAAGAGTAACTGGGTGGAGGTGAGCTACTTTGTATACAATGATTAGAAAAAGCCTCTTTTAGAAAGACATAAAGACCAGAAGGATAAGGTGGTGCCTAGTTGTGATCACTAAATCTTGTTTCTCTCTGAAAGGAATCAGAGCCAGAAAACTTGGCTTATTGCATATTTGGAATAGAAACTGTAGAAGAAAACAGAAACTATCAAGGTCTGTTGGGATCATTATGTGGTAGCCAACTGGGAGGGACGCCTTACCACAGAATCGAAAGAATAGTGACTGCAATAAATTGAAACACACCCATTATTTAAAAGATATGAGTTCATAATGTTACTGTAAAAGTCTATTGTTCACCTTTGGGTAAAACTGGACAACCAAATATTTATCTTGCCTTTCTTTTAAGAACTGTACCTCAGGATAACCAAATAATTCAGGAAAAGTAGCTCTTTAAAAAATGATTCCTGCTAATAAATGCAGAAACAAGAATAAACTATTCTATTTTGATGAAATTTTTTAGGAAATAATTTTTTTCACATTTTCCTATATATGGTTTTGAATATTTTGTGTTAAGAAATTTAAAAATCAGCTTAAAGGCAGGGTGGTGAGAGTTCAGCAGGTAGGAATGGGCAATATGGGAAGCTATTTCACGCAAACAGCAGTATGAAGAATGTACAAAGATGATAAAGTGCTGTACATTTTCAGGGAAATCTTAGTGATAGGGCTTCCCAAAGTACAAGGTGTGTAATTGGAACTATTGTGCATATGCAGTTGTATGTGAGTCCTCAGAATACACAGTGCCTTGCAATAGTGAAACCAAACTATTGTCAAGTTCGGGAGGAACTAGAGATCCAAAGGAGCTTCTCTATAGTTCCTGCTACCCTTTGGGTTCATTGAAATAATGATAAATAGAAGCATTCAACAATGGTTTTAATTCTCCATCATTAAGGATGAATACCCAACTTTTGTATCAACATGGATGGGTCTGGAGGAGATTATGCTGAGTGAAGTAAGTCAAGCAGAGATAATCAGTTATCATATGGTTTCATTTACTTGTGGAGCTTAAGGAATAACATTGAGGACATTAGGAGAAGGAAGGAAAAGTGAATTGGCGGAAATTGGAGGGGGAGATGAACCATGAGAAACTGTGGATTCTGAGAAACAAACAGGATTTTGGAGGGGAGGGCAGTGGGGGAGATGGGTGAGCCTGGTGGTGGGTATTAAGGAGGGCACGTACTGCATGGAGCACTGGGTGTGGGGCATAAACAACGAATCTTGGAACACTGAAAAAATTAAATAAAAAAAACAAAAAACAAAAAAAGTGGTTTTGATTCAACAATGGATTTAATGCCAGTTGTTGGCAGTAGACCTTAGTAGAAGGGTGCCATGTGGAGAGTGCAGCATTGATTTTACTTGGGCAGTCTCTGCTTAAAGTAGGCAGTCTGTTAATGTGACTGTTCTTCATTTCAGCATTTTATTTATTCAGTTTGAAGTTGCATGTAGAGATGAGGGTTCTAAAGTATATGATTTTTTTTTTAAGATTTTATTTATTTATTTGACAGAGATCACAAGTAGGCAGGGTCAGGCAGAGAGAGAGGAGGAAGCAGGCTCCCTGCTGAGCAGAGAGCCCGATGCAGGGCTCTATCCCAGGACCCTGAGATCATGACCCGAGCCGAAGGCAGCAGCCCAAACCACTGAGCCACGCAGGCGCCCCATAAAGTATATGATTTCTAATCCAGTACATTGGACTCTGTTAGGGTATTAGGGTACCACATATGTTTCCATCTAAAAGTAGTACATTCTATGTTCAGAGTGAGAAGTTTAACCTCATTTACCAATACAAGAGTCTTTTCTGTCCAAATCCTGATATCTAGTGTACTTATTGTAGATAAATATTGTTTTTTGCACATTCAGTTTGTATGGATAACAAGTATATGTTTCTTTGTAGAATTTCTTTGTAAAACTGATTTCTTTATTTGAAGTGATTTGTGCCATGGTATTATTTAAAAAGAAAAAAAATCCTTAAAACCTGTCTTTTTTTTTTTTTTTTTTAAAGATTTTATTTATTTATTTTACAGAGAGAGATCACAAGTAGGCAGAGAGGCAGGCAGAGAGAGAGAGAGGGGGAAGCAGGCTCCTGCTGAGCAGAGAGCCCGATGCGGGACTCGATCCCAGGACCCTGAGATCATGACCTGAGCCGAAGGCAGCGGCTTAACCCACTGAGCCACCCAGGCGCCCAAAACCTGTCTTGAATTAAAATGACTAATATGGAATAGCTAGCACCAAGATATGTTCATTAATTTTACATGTAAACGTGTATCTGCCCCAAACTGAAAGCATTGTTACCTTTCATGATATATGAGAGTTTGGATTTAGAAATGTGGTACACGCCACAGCAGAAGAATGATGGGAAATTGAGATGTTAAGCTGTGTAATCAGAGCTCTGAGGAGGTGGACAGATGTGTTCCCTGTGATATTCCAGAAGTAGTTTGTTTTTATGGCAGTCAGGTAGTTTTGTGAAGTGAAAAGCATATAAACTAAGTTTCAGGTTTTTCAGCCCTATACTCACCCTTTCCAAAAATGGAGACAAGAGAGGACTGTGACAATATTGAGCCAGGTTTCAATGTTCTACCATTTATCATTGGTCCTTCTGAATTAAATTTACAATTGAAAAGATGAGATTTGCCAGGTAATGTATTTTAAGGAAAAGCGCTTCTTTTATGGCAAAGTACTTATTTTATAAAATATGTGTATATATGTATTTTAACAGGGTATCCAGAAGTTGGCTAGTCAGTATCTGAAGAGAGATTGGCCTGGAATAAAAGCTGATGATCGGAATGATTACAGGTAACCTATTAAATAGATCTTGCTCATTTTCTCCAAAAATGGTTTCATGCAGAGCCATGTCACTTACAGATAATATAGACTTCAGTGTTTTAAACAATTGCTTTTCTTTGCTATGTTTTTAGACAGAATTTCAAAATTATCAGAAAATGTTAATGTTCTATAACATATGTAAATAATATGTATAAAATAGTTTTCTTATGTATTAAGCCAAGTTGTGTTTTGTTTAATTGATTAATAACCACATATGGAATTTAAAGAAGGTAGTTGACAACGGAACACAAATTGTTTCTTCAGTGACCTACAGACTAAACACATTAATGCAACAATAATGAAAAACAAAATTTTAGCATTCTGTCCTGTTTTTTAGTTCTGAAATTCTAAATTTGGAGAGTTGGAACTTTGTGAGCCTAGGGAAAAGAGATTCTAATTTTTACACACATAAACATACACACAGAACAGGGTATCCAGAAATTGGCTAGTCAATATTCTACATACAAATTTTAAAGAAGGTAGATGACAGTGGAATATAAATTGTGTCCTCAATGACCTCAGATATGTCTAAAATATTTATAATTTTGTTTAGGATTTGATGTCTTTTTTTTTTTAAGTTAATTTGAAAGTGTTTATTAGCTTTTATCCTCAAGACTGTCCTTAGTATTAAGAGAACCAGAACTCAAAGACAAGATTTCAGAGCTTGCAGTTAATATTAATGCCCATGATACAAAAGCAGAGAGAAACCAGGATAATTAAGAATTCAGTATTCAAGTGTATGGCTTGGAATCTGAATATGAAATCATGTTGCTGGATTGTCAGCAAAGACTGAGATCATCAGGTAAATTCTTAACAAAGTTATATAACTGAAAGATGAAGAAGAAACTACAATAGTTCCTCACAGTTATCAGGACTGACTGAACACGTGGAAGGCAGCATGATGCGCTTTAAGGAATAGATTTGTATAATTGCAATATAGACTAATAGAGCAAAACAGGAAACTAAACAAAACTAGAGATTTTCTTGTGGACTTTGCAGTATCTTGGAAATTAAGATAAAAGGGAAAGAGGGAAGAGTTAAAATTGTAACCAAAAGAGACAAGTAGAGCAAAAACCTTGAATGAGAGAAAGAATGTTAAATAGTTCAATATTGCTAGCACAAAGAAAGCCAGACCAAGGAAGAAGATTGCTAGCTTGAGAATAAAGAAGGACTCTAGTTTTTAGTTAGGCTATATTCTAAGTTTGTTTGAAATTCAGGATTAAGGTTACCAAAGAAGTAAGGATAGAAAGGCTCTGCTCCCTCAATAGCTTATACAGCCTTATTTCTAAAAGTATGTTAAGCCAACTTCTAGTAAATATTTACTAAATACCAGACATCATGTTAGGAATTTCAAGTTATCTTGTGATTATCAAAACAACCCTGTGGGGTACATATATTTATAGTCATCGTCCTTTTATACATTAGGAAACTAAGTCTTGAGTTATACACCTTATTACTGAAGGTCACACTGCTGTTTAACAGTCATTGATTCATTCTTTATTCATGAGATGGATGTCAAATATCTACTACATGCTAGCTGTTAAGTACATTTTAGGAGCAGAGAGCCTGTGAGGTGTGTGCCTGTCTTTATGGAACTTATAGGAGATAGCTACTATAAATAGTTGTGGTATTGGGTTAGGAGTGGAGCGGTGCATTAGGACTGTAGAGGAAAGGCTTAAAGGCTTCTGAGTCTTAAAGAATGTATAGGAGTTTGCTAGGGTTGGGCTAAAGGAATTCTGGGAGAAGTAACGCCTTAAAGTCATGGATGCCTGAGAAAATATGGATCTAAGATAACCTAGGAGTTTGCCTGGCTGGTATGATGTATAGGGAGGGGTTGGAGGGTGACAGGAGAGGTGGACCTAGAGGATACATAGGCATTGCGAAGGACTTCGCATATCAGAGTTTCTTTTCTTATTCAAAAGATAATGGAAGCACTGAAAAATTTCCACAAGAGGAAAACATGTTTAGCTTCACTTTTCATAGTATGAAGGTAGATTACAGAGATGTGAAGAGGGGCGCCTGGGTAGTTCAGTGGGTTAAGCCTCTGCCTTTGGCTCAGGTCATGATCTCAAGGTCCTGGGATTGAGCCTAGCCCCACACTGGGCTCTCTGCTCAGTGGGGAACCTGCTTCTCCCAGCCCCCCACCACCTGCCTCTGTGCCTACTTGTGATCTTTGTCTGTCAAATAAATAAAATCTTTAAAAAAGAGAGAGAGAAGTGAAGCATTTGGAAAGGATAAAATTGTAGGAATTTAATTTCTCATCATCTCTTATTCGAACAATGAAAATTAGCAGTAGAAATTAGGTTGTGGTGCAGATTTCAGTCCTATTTAGGAAATGGAAGTTAGAGGACTTAGAGTTAATTTGGCACAATTTTGTTTTTTGTGTCAAATTTGTTCTGAGACAAAGTATAAACAGTTTTCTATAACTATCAGACTAGAATGTAGTTTTCTCAGTATGTAAAATAGTTCTTGGAACATGGAATGCGCTTGGTAAATATTTACTGAATGAAGAATGAAGTAGAGGGAGGGAGAGAAAGAACTATAGAATGACCTGAGGTTTGGTTTTTGTTGTTGTTGTCATTTTTAATTTTAATTTAATTTTATTTAAATTCAGTTAATTAATGTACAGTATATTATTAGTTTCGGAAGTAGAGTTCAGTGATTCATCAGCTTCATGTAACACGCAGTGCTCATTACATCATGTGCCCTCCTTAATGCCTATCAACCGTTACCCTGTCCCCCCCAACCTCCCCTCAGCAACCTTCAGTTTGTTTCCTGTAGTTAAGAGTCTCCTATGATTTGTCTCCCTGGTTATTTTGTTTACCTTATTTTTCCTGCCCTTCTCCTGTGATCCTGTTTTATTTCTTAAATTCCACACATAAGTGAAATCATATAATTGGCTTTCTCTTATTGACATATTTTGCTTAGCATAATACCCTCTAGTTCCTTCCATGTCATCTCAAATGGTAAGATTTCTTTTTTTTTGATGACTGAGTCCCCCACCCCCAGCGACCCCTAGGGTTTTTTGGTTTGTTTGTTTGTTTGTTGTTGTTGTTGTTTTAAAGGTTTTATTTATTTATCCATTTGTTGGAGAGAGAACTCAAGCAGGCAGAGCGGCAGGCAGAGGCAGAGAGAGAAGCAGGCTCCCCACTGAGCAAGGAGCTCGATGCGGGACTCGATCCCAGGACACTGGGATCACGACCGGAGCTGAAGGGAGCCGCTTAACCAACTGAGCCACCTAGGTGTCCCAGACCCCTAGGTTTTTAAATTTAGGTAGCTGAGAGGATGATGGTGGCCTTGTGGAAAAAGGTAATAGAACAATCAGGATCAAGGATAAGAATGGCAATTGCCAATTTTTTGTTTATTAGGAGTTTATTTTAGTTCTAGTCATTTTAAACTTCTCTTAACTTTTTTTGTATTTATATTTGTATTTGTATTTTAAAAATTCTTATCAAACTAATACATGTGCCACAGAATACAGCCTCATCCTCTTTTCCAGGCCTCTCATTCTCTTTCCCAGGCCTCTCATTCACACTGCTGTTCCCTTAGGGTAAGTGCTGGTAAAAGCATATGGTCTTTTCTTCCATCTCTCCTGTGTGACACATATGTGAACATAAACAGTTTTGTTCTTCTTAACAGAATGGAATTTTTGTATACATAGGTTTCTATATTCCCCCCACCTACTCCTCCCATACACACACACTTAGGAAGTCTGTTTAGACATCCTTTCATGTCAGTACGTTCAGATCCCTGGTTCTTTTAAATGTTTGTGCTAGTGTTATAGTATGTTTAGACTGTAAACATTTTTTGATTGGTAGTTATTCAGTTTATTACTATTACAAATGATGCTGCAGTAGATAACTCATGTATTTATACTGCATGTATTTATATCTTTGTGCACTATGAAAGTATATCTATGGGGTAAAATTCTTTTTTTTTTTTTTGATAAATTCTTAAAGTGGGAAATACTGGGTTCAAGGGTTTATGCATTTAAAAGGTTGACATTGTAAATTATTAACTCTCTATCAATGTATTTACAATAATTTACAAAAATTATTATTATTCACAAACTCTCTATCAATGTATTTTACATTTCTTTTACTGGATTAGAATTTTTATTTTTTACCAAAAGAGCATGTGATTAATCTTTTAAAATACTTGTCAGTTTGATGAAACATGAGCTGTTTAATGACATTAAATCAACCCCATTTGCCTTAAAACTAGACAACTGTGACCTTACTTTCTCTTGAACTTTTTCTTTTTTTTTTTTTAAGTGTTTTAGGGCAGGTTTTCAGCTGTCTTAGTCTGTTCAAGCTGTTACAACAGAATACCACAGACTGGATGGCTTATAAGTAACAAATTTATTTCTCATTGTTCTGGAAGCTGCAAGTCCAAGACCAGGATGCCAGCATGGGTTCTGGGGAAGTCTCTCTTCTGAGTTACAGGATTCCCAGTTTCTAGCATGTTCTTAAATGGTGAAAGGGGTTTGGGAACTCTATGGGGTCTCTTTTTAAAAGGGCACTAATCTGCTGTATGACCTAATCACCTCCCTAAAGCCTCACCTCCTGATACCATATTATCTGTGAAGGTTTTCACAGATGATGAATTTTGGGAGAATACAGACATTTAGACCGTAGCAAGTCCTTTCTTATATAAGTGTTTCTCAAAGTTCCCTCAGCTCTCTAGTAACTGTTCAAAGTAATCTTATCTGTCTTAATTCCTGTCTTTAAATATTGCCTATAAACTAGTAATGATTGTATGTTTTTATTAACTTTTCAGCTTGGGTACCAAAAAGTCAACTGCCTCCAAGTTTGCCTTTTTTCTAGATCTCATCCTGTCTTAGGAATGTTAAACGGCAGCTTCTCCGCCTATTATCTCTCCCTTTCATAATTTCCTTAACTACAATGCCACCAACTACCCTGTGTCTTTGGAAAATGGGCCTATTGTCACTCTCCTGCTTGAAAATCACCTGTGTTTCTTCTTGCCAATGGATGAAATTTAAGTTTGCTTCTTTGTTTGTTTACTTATTAAATTTTGTTAGAGAGCATGAGTCGGGGTGGGGAGGGTAGAGGGAAAGGGAGAGAGAGAATCTTAAGCAGGCTCCACGCTGTGCTTGCTCTCAGTCTCATGACCCTGAGATCATGACCTGAGCTGAAATCAAGAGTTGGACACTTAACTGACTGAGCCACCTAAGTACCTTCCCCAAAATATTTTTAAATAGTATTCAAAGCCATAAAGAAAGATGACCCCAAATTACCTTTCTCTCCTCATCTGTGGCCATTTCTCCTTTTCTTATCCTCAGTTCCCTAACCTTTGGACACCTCAAGCTGTGGTTGTATTGCAGTTCTTACCATACCTCGACTAGACTGAGATCAGTCATCCTCCCTGCCATCCTGTTACCTACACTTAGGATATTCTCCGTTCTCATTAGCAAGAACAGGACTACATGAACACTTACTTATTAGACATTATATTTTCTCCTTGTTATCAGTTACTGCTTAAATTAATCTTAAATTTTGAGCTTATATACCACATTTTCTAGAATCTTCCTGATGTATAGTTTTACATTTTCAAGCCTTGGGAAAATGTATGGTTTTGTTAAATTTTTTTAAATTTTTTTTTTGAAATAGTTGTAGATTCATATGCAATTATAAAAACTAATACCGAGAGCCCTCTTACACTCTTCACCTAGTTCTCCCAGTGGTGATATCTTACGTAATTGTAATACAGTGTCGCAACCAGGAAACTTACATTGATAGAATCCACCAATCTAATTCAGAATTCACTCATTTGGGTGTGTGCACTCATTTGGGTGTGTGCATATTAAATTCTGTGGGGTTTTATCACATTTGTAGATTTGTGTGACTACCACCACAGTCAAAGTGATTTGTTTGGTTCGTTTCTTAATTACGATTCTTCCTAGTAAAGTGTTCTCTGTTTTCCACTGTGACATCTATATGGGAGTCATACCAGAATGATTTTAGGTGGTATATGGATGAACATTTTTTTAATTTTACTAGTTGCAACTTAATTATTATGGCAAATGTCCTTTGTTTTTCAGTTAGTGTATGAAATTATAAAGTACCATTTTAATTTAAAAGGTGAGTCATCTTGGGGTGCCTGGGTGGCTCAGTGGGTTAAGCCTCTGCCTTCGGCTCTGGTCATGATCTCAGGGTCCTGGGATCAAGCCCCACATCGGGCCACCTGCTCAGCAGGGAGCCTGCTTACCCTCCCCCCCACGCCTGCCTCTCTGCCTACTTGTGATCTCTTTGTCAAATAAATAAATAAAATCTTAAAAACAACAACAACAACAACAAAAGGTAAGTCATCTTCATAAAAAAAAGATAAGAAAATAATAGCACAGGAGATATTGAGGTTGAGGCAAAAATCATGTTAGACGTATACACAAAGGACTTAAGATACACAAAGCTTGGTACCTTTATTAGAGTGAAGAGACCCTTCTTTTTTGTTAGCATTATTGCTGGGACCAAGAACAATCTTAAGTCAGCAGCAGAGTAGAAGTTTGGGAGTCCTGGTTCACATCTAGGCCGTGTCATTCCCACCTCTCTTTCCACCACTAACTATGTATTGAATGCCTACTCTGCCAGACCCTTTTCTAGGTGCGGAAGATGCAAGAGTAAATAAAATAAAGTTTCTGCTGTATGGAGCCTACATTCTAGTGAGAGGAGACAAGACAATAAACATATGAAAAATTAAACATTATGTATCGGTGATAAGGAAAGTGAGCATAGTAAGGAGAACACAGTGTCATGGGAAGTGGTGGCATTGCATTGGTTGTATTTTTTTTTAAGATTTTATTTATTTCTTAGAGATCACAAGTAGGCAGAGAGGCAGGCAGAGAGAGAGGGGGAAGCAGGCTCCCCACTGAGCAGAGAGCTTGATGCAGGGCTCGATCCCAGGACCCTGGGATCATGACCTGAGCTGAAGGCAGAGGCTTTAACCCACTGAGCCACCCCGGCACCCCTGTATTGGCTATATTGTGTAGAGCATAGACTTTAGGGAAACAGGAGCAAAAGCAGAGAGGTTGTTTAGGAGGCTGTTTCCATAATCCAAGCACAAGATACTGTTTCCCAAACCAGAAGACAATGCCCATATGGTCCCAATATGGTTACCAATCTCCCGACTTCTGCAGACAGTACCCAGATTCCATTATATTTTTAAAGTCTACTGAACAGGATTTTTGAGTGGATCAAATGTGGGATGTGAGAGAAAAAGGAAAAATTAAGGATGACTTCAGGGCTTCTGGCTTACGCATCTAGAAGGTTTGAATAGCTATCAACGAGATGGAATCAATTGACAACAAATTTTAGGGAGATTGGAAAATTGGTTTTGGGCATTATAGTTTTAAAATGCCTACTAAATGTCCAAGTTTGATATGTTCAATAGGCAATTGGAGGTTAGTAAAGATGTTTGGGATGGAAATAAAAATTCAGGACCAGTTAGTATATTGACATTATTTAAAGCCATGAACCTTAATGAGCATATCTAAAGCACGTGTGTTGTTAGAGAAGCGGGGCCTGGGGACTAACTTCAGGGACACTCTAGCATTTACAGTACAATGAGATAAAGAGGAATCAGCAAACGAGACTAAAGAGTGACTAGTGAGATAGGAGTATACCAAGAAAGAGTGACGTCTTAGAAGCTGAGGAAAGAAAGCATTTCAAGGATAATCTAGGTCAGTTCTGCTGATAAATTGAATAATAGGACCAAAGCTTCAACTGACTATTGGGTTAGGCATAAGGAGATATTTTATGACCTACAGGCTATGGCCTTATTTAAATTAAATCCAGAGAAACCAGGAGTGGGGCTCCTGGGTGGCTCATTTGGTTAAATGTCCAACTCTTGATTTCAGCTCAGGCCCTGATCTCAGGGTTATGAGATCAAGCCCCTCATGGGCTTGGTATTAGGCATGGAGCCTGTTTAAGATTCTTTCTCTCTCTCTCTCCACCCCCCCCAATCTGGCCAACCCACCATTCTACCCCCACCCCTCCTCCTGCCCCTGTGCACACACACACATTCTCTCTCTCAAAAATAAAAAAATAAGAGAGAGAGAGGGGCCAGGAGCAGAGGAATTAAAATAGTAATTTCAGATAGTGTTTTCAAGGAGTTTTGCTGTGAAAGGGAGCAGGCATTGGAATGGAATAGTAGCTGGAGAGAGATGGAAGGTTGATGGAGGGTTTTTGGTTTTTTTATTTTTTTAGAATGGAGACATATAGCATATTTAGAGATCCTTCCAGTGGAGCGGGAAAGTAGATGTTGTAGGAGAGAGCACAATTCCTGGATTGCTATTCTTGGGTGAGTTATAGAATGTAGCCTAAATGTGAAGGGCTGCCTTCAGAGCACAGGTAGCTTAGCCAAGTAAAAGGAGAGATGACAGAATGCATGGGCGCAGAAGTAGGAAGATTGGTAGCTCTGGTGGGACCATATGGGCATTGTCTTCTGGTAGCTTCATTATCAGCTGAAAGTATAGTCATGTTAGAGATTTGAGATGAGAGGAAAAGGTAGGAAGTAATTGTGTAGAAGACTGAGAGAGTAAGAGGATTTAGGGGAATATAGTAGAATTGCTGGGTAGCACTAAGCGGTTACTAGAATTTTATTAGACATCAATTTAAATTGAGACCAAGGCCACATGATTATAGTTTTCTTCAGTAGTGTTCTGCTGCACAGAGTTTGGTATAAGCAGAATTTTTGATTTAACCAAGGTTGAAATTTGTACATTAGAATGATGAAAAGAGAAGGGCCAGGGTCATAAGGGTATATACGTAGGGAGTCACTGTAATGGTGGATCATGAAACTTAGGCTGGATAAGGAGCTCAGAAGGGAAATTATAAGGGGGGTAAGAGACAGTGGGGAAGGGGAGTAGAATTGAATGGATGTGGGTTCTGATAGAGCTTGAATATTGTTGGAGTAGAATCTTAAAGGGAATGAGTGAAAACAAAGTGTTGGTCAGGGATTAGATGGTTAATTTGGGATTACAGGAGAGGAGTGGTTACTGGTAATGGCAAAGTCTAGGTTATGACCATAAGCTATTTCCTGGTGAATAGCCTTAGGAAAATTCTACAACCTCTCCAAGTCCTACTTTTCTCCTCTGAAAAATGAGGATAATGCCTATTTTACAAAGTTGACATGAGGATTAAATAATATAAATGCAAAGACACATGGCATAGTGTCTAGCATATGATAGATTCTTAAAATTTTTCATATTTCATAATTTTGAACCTCATTTTGCCTGACCTGAGCAGAATAGCAAAATACCATATATGCTTATTACCTTGTGCTTCAAAATCATATATGAAGCCTAATGAAGTTTAAAAAGATTTATAAATCACTCTATACCCATTATTATTTTTCTTTACTTAGAATGAAAAACACTACCATTGCAGCTATCACTATTATGTTAAGAAGCACTTATATTTCTATTATAATTCTGCTTTTGTTACTATTTATGCATTTAAAAGAATCTGTGCAAAGGGTTTTCACATCATTTGCATTTATTGTCAAAATAGCCCTGTGAGGTATGTGGTGCTGGTATTTTTGTTATTTTCTTCATTTCCCAGTAGAGGAAATGAAAGTATAGTGAAGTATCCTACATATGATTATATTGGTTGAACTAGAACTTGAGCCCAGGTCTTCTGATTAACTGGTAACTGAATTCTGTTCCTTTTAAGGTATGTCATTACTGGGGATATGTTTGCTTGCTATAGATCTGCTAATCCCTGAAGTTTTCTTTTTAAACTCTGTAAGGAAAGGATTTTTCTTTTTACTGCATGATCCTCATACCTTTTTTTTTTTTTTAAGATTTTATTTATTTATTTGACAGAGACCACAAGTATGCAGAGAGTCAGGCAGAGATAGGAAGCAGGCTCCCTGCCGAGCAGAGAGCCCAATGTGGGGCTCAGTCCCAGGACCCTGAGATCATGACCTGAGCCGAATGCAGAGGCTTAACCCACTGAGCCACCCAGGTGCCCCTGATCCTTATACTTTTATATGCATTTATTTTTTCATGCAACACATACTTACTATAACCTTTCTAAATGTTAGGTCGTGTGTTTAGGCCCTAGATATATGGTAGTGAGAAAGACATGTACCCATACTTTCAGGAAATTTTCACTATGGTGAAAAGGACAGACATTAACTAATAATTACATAAAAATATGTATAATTGAAAAATGCCAGAGCCATGTGAATGAATAACAGAGAAGGACTTTATTGAGCCTGTGGGTTGGGTTCATGGTGATCATGAAAGACTTCTCTAAGGAAGTTATAATTAACCTGAGTTTTGAAGGATGAACAGCAGTCAACTAGGCAAAGGAGTAATGGGAAGAGGGTGCTACCTAAGGGGAGAGCCTAGATGAAGGGATCTTTCCTTCTTTCTGTCCTTCTTACCCTCCTTCCTTCCTATCACAATTCAAACTGGTTCTTTCTCATTTTCATTATGATTTTAAAATATATTTTAAGCACAAATTAATAGTTACAAAGCATAGAACTGAACTTTTTGTGTTTTCTTAGAAAATCCGTTATTTGGACTGCTTAGGAGGGTGTGTGGTGAGTTTACATCCTAGGTTCCATCAGTTGTCATGCATTAAGGCCATTGAAAACATTTATTTTGCTGTTCTTCCCCCCCCCCCCCAGTTTTATTGAAAAAAAAAAAAGGATATACATTACTCTATAAGTTTAAGGTGTACAGTGTGATAATTTGATTTACATATATTGTGAAATGGTTACCACAGTAGGTTTAGTTAACATCCGTCATCTCAGATTGATTTTGCTTTTATGCTGGCACAACACACTGAATCTTTTTTCCAAAAAGAATGTGATATACGTCGCTTAAATAAATGAATATTTCCATCTAAACTGATTCATTTGGTGTATTACAAGAACCAGTTCATTACATAAACTAATCATTTCCTTGGTTGAAAAATATAGTTACAAGGGTTTTTCTTAGTTCTAAATAGGATGGGGACTCAGGCAATTTTTTTTTTCTTATTTTTACACTGTCATCCATTTCATCCATTGACCCACTGCCAGTAGCACTTATGTAACACAAGATATCTTCTATAGCAGTCTATAGTAGAAAATCCACGTGGCACAAGAAGAAAATCTCAGGAGATGAATGTTATAATCTACCAGTATTTCATTTTTTTTTACCAGTATTTCATTTTTTAAAACAAAATACCATCCATTCTTATGATAAGTTACGAAATATGTTTAACTAGTCTAGGTGCATATAGAACAGACTATGGTATTTAGCAAAGTAGAAGAGAAGCTTTGAAAAGATATTGGCAACAAAAAGCAAAGGATGCATAATTCTTTGACTTTATAAAGAGATTGCTCAGCACATTTATCAAGCAAAGGTGATGGGACTTGCTTGGAATGATTCCAAGCCACAATGTGATGCTGGCTAAGCATTATTAAAACACAGAAACAGATGTAGAGCAATGATACCATAGGCTTCTCAAGCACATAAGACATTGTTAATGATTTTTTTCCACCCCATCAGTTTATGGAAGAAAGTAATATGTTGTGGTTGAAAGAGAATGTACTTTAAAGGTACCTAGCCTTCATCTATATCTCAGTACGACCACACTCTTCTTTGATCTACAGTGATTCTCGACATCTTTCTGAGCCTCAGTTACCCATCTCTAAAATTACAAAAGCGTCTTTTAGAAAAGTTTGTTAAGATTTTATTTATTTACTTTTGAGAGAGTGCGGGGCAGGGGCTGGGCAAAGGGAGAGGGAGAGAGACTCTCAAGCAGACTCTGTGCTGAGTGCAGAGCCTAACTCAAGACTTGATCCCATGACTCTGAGATCACGACCTGAACCAAAACCAAGAGTTGGACACTTAACTGACTGTGCCACCCAGGCACCCCAGGAAAATATCTAAATGAAATAATGAAACTTGATATTCAGGGTGATGACCCTGAGACAGTGAATTGGCTGGACAGTCTGAATTATTCACTAATTTTAATAGTGTCAGCTTTGTCTGGGATTGTAATCCTTGTTTCACTTTAATGCAGTATCAAGAATAGCTGATGAATCAAGATAGCCCATTGCAGAGCCCTTGAGGAATAAAGTATATGTAGCATTTCTACCTGTATATGTTAAAAATATTCCTGCCTATAAAGCAGTATAAATACACTTTCAGATATAAAGAAATCATCCATTCTGTTTCACAGTGCTAGCCAGTGAGCATAAGGTTAGCCAACTTTTTTTTCTTTTTCCCTGCCTAATACTTTTCTGTCCCTCTTTGAATTTAGGAGCATGTATCCTGTTTGGAAGTCTTTTCTTGAGGGAACAATGCAGGTAGCCCAGTCTCGGATCAATATATGTGAAAACTATAAAAACTTCATTTCTGAGCCTGCAAGGACAGTGAGAAGCTTAAAAGAACAGCAACTAAAAAGGGTATTGTTTCTATTCTTTTCTTATATGCATTATTAATATCTCAGTGCTCCATTTGTGATCTGCAAGATTATATTAAATTGCACTTTAACACCTTGAGCTTTTCTATATGGTCACAAATATTTTTTATTTCAACATGTTACTAGGATTTTGTTGATTTCATCATATTCTTTCTAACTACTGTATTTTATTAACTGGCAAAAGTGAATGTAATTTGGATCAACATTCTGAAAGCTCAGTAAATGCTTCTTTTAAATACCACTTTTCACCCTAAGTAAATAGATTTACTTAGTTTCACAATATTGGTATTGTTTGGTGTATGTTAAAGTAGTTACAATGTTATTAATCCTACTTTGTCTTAGTTTTCACTTGAGCCATTTTGTATGCTAATTTAAAAGAAGTTGACACATTTTGACCAAATATAGAAAATTTATTACCAAAAGTGTTATGCTCTAAAGTTTAATTATATAGGTTACAAAGAAGTAAAGTTTTCAAATAGATATATTTCTTTGTTTATACAGAAGTTAAAAATACAAAGAAAAAAGTCACTATTTATTAAATGTGATTTTTATGAAAAGCTTGCTATTAAAAATAGTTGATTGAATTGTGTCCTCTTGTGGAAATGGAGTTACAAAAACAGATTATCATGATGCCTAATAAGTAATTAATTTTTTTATGGGACCTTTAAATACTTTAGAAAATATTAAAGTAACCATTTATGGAAATAGTATTTTAGAAGCCATCAGTTTTAAAATTCTAATTGTTATTTGGATTTTCAGAATTGTAAAAAAACTAATTTTGCTTATTTGTCTAAGATGACTTTAGCAGCATAAAATCAGTATGTTAAATGTATATTGTATATATATAAAATTTTCATCTCTTTCAAGCGTTTGTGTAATATCACTTGGTCTTAACATTTGCATAAGAATGCCTTTGTTTTACCTTTGCTCAAAATTACCTCTTTCTAAACAAACATGGTACATAAACTACATGACCACTGACCAAACAGTGCTTTTGAGTTGGAAGAAAATATACTATATGTCTAGGTATGTAAATATCTATCCCTGTATGCAGAGAGAGGGTAGAAGGTAGAGGCAGAGAATTAATGCTAGCATAATTACTAACTGGGAGGAAATACTATGTGTCATATAGCTAGTGCAGTCACCAAATTTAACTGAATTACTGGAAAGTTCTAATTTTCTTAATATAAGAATATTTTGGGGGCACCTGGGTGACTCAGTGGGTTAAGCCTCTGCCTTTGGCTCAGGTCATGATCTCAGTGTTCTGGGATCAAGCCCCACATCGGGCTCTCTGCTCAGCAGGGAGCCTGCTTCCCCCCCCCCCACCCCCACCTGCCTCTCTTCCTACTTGTGATCTGTCAAATAAATATTTGCCAGAGACAGAGGGAAAGAGAGCGAGCACAGGCAGACAAAGAGGCAGGCAGAGGCAGAGGGAGAAGCAGGCTCCCTGCCGAGCAAAGAGCCCGATGTGGGACTCAATCCTAGGACCCTGGGATCATGACCCAAGCCAAAGGCAGCTGCTTAACCAACTGAGCCACCCAGGCGTCCCAATAAATAAAAATCTTAAAAAAAAATATTTTGAAAAAGTTTACCCTTACGCTTTTCTCTTACATTGGTAGAATAGTGTCTGCCCTGAATTTAACTAGCATTCTGGGGCAAATGATGTTTGGTGGGGTTTGACAAGTTTTCTTATCTGTGAATTAATTTGTTTTATATTATATCTGAGAAAAATGGTGCTGTGTTCCATCTAGACGTTAAGTACATATTGGTCATACCCATTAGAAATCTGAGATTACAGATGACAGCCCTACTTCCAACTAGCTTTAAGCCAAGAAAATAATGTATTAGCTTGTATAACTGAAAATGCCAGGGGTGGATCCAGGTGCTCAAATGATGGTATTAGAATTCAGTCTTTCTTCTCATCCATTAAGTGTGCTTCATTCTTTAGCAAATGCTTCATTCTTTAGCAACTCTTAACATGGTGGCCCCCAAAATGCAAGATTTATGAGTCTTACAGCAGGCAATCGTACATTTTCCATTTTCCTAAAAGTTCCAATAAAACTACCCAAATTGAGGCTGATTGGCCTATCTTGGGTCACAGGCTTTCCCCCAAGTCAGGGGTTAAGTCCTCATTGCAAACGATATATACTAAAAAGCTGGTAAGATGATTTTCCAAAAGAAAATTGAGATGGGTTTCCAAAGGAAAACAAGGGAAACAGAGACAAAGCAAGTAGAGATAAGTAACCGCTACAGTTGATTTTTCCAATTGTACCTCCCAGGGTTTACCACAGATTAACTCCATAGGATAAATAGACCATCAGTTCTTTCTCTTTTATTTCTCTAAATTTCCGCCATTTTTTTGCCTTCTTTTGAATCAATCTTATATTTTTTATTTCCTCTTTTTTTCCTCAACTTTAGTGTGATAAAAGCAGTTGACATGAGATCTACTCTCTTAACAGGTTTTTAAGTGTATAGATAACACAGTAGTGTTATCTATAGCCACAATGTTATACAGCTAATCTTGAACTTACTCATTCTGTATATCTGAAATTTTGGTAGGTTAGCAGTTCTCTCTTTCTCTTCCTCCAGTCCCTGCTGACCACAACTTACTCTTTGCTTACATGAGTTTGATACTTTATGTAAGTGGCATCATGCAATATTTTTCCCTTTGTGACTGGCTTATTTCATTTAGTGTAATGTCTTACAGGGTCATCTGTGTTGTATGTGGTAGCATTTCATTCTTTTTTAAGATCAAATAATATTCCATTATGTGTACATGCTACATTTTATATACATTCTTGCATTGATCAACACTTTGGTTGTTTCCTCATTTCTTTCTGCTCTTGAGTCTGAATATTTTCTGCCAATACCTCTCAGTTAATTAAAACTCTATTTTGGTGTTTCTAATCTGCTTTTAAAATATCTTTGGAATCTTAGTGTATTTTTCAGTTATAGAATTTTTAATTGAGTTTTTAAAAATAGATTCTGTGGGGCACCTGGGTGGCTCAATTGGTTAAATGTCTGCCTTCAGCTCAGGTCATGATCCCAGGGTCCTGGGATCAAGCCCCCACATTGGGCTCCCTGATCAACAGGGAGGCTGTTTCTCTCTTTGCCCCCCCCCCCCCCCCAGTCATGTTCTCACACACTCTCTCCCTCTCAATCTCTCTCTCTCTCTCAAAAATAAATAAATAAATATTTAAGAAAAAAAGATTCTCTGTTTCTGGTGCACCTCCACATGTTTTTCTTTTACCCTCTTGAATATACTATTCCTAATCTCTGTTTCATGATTCCACTGTCTGAATCACTGTAGGCCTTTTTTTTTTTTTTTTTTATGGTTTACTGTTTTTCTTGGTTTTGGGTTATTGGGGTCAGCTGTTTTAGTATGCCTCACAGTGGTGGACATTTTGGATAAAAATTGTAGAGACTCAAGTGTGCCTGGGTTGCTCAGTGGGTTAAAGCCTCTGTCTTCGGCTCAGGTCATGATTCCAGGGTCCTGGGATCGAGCCCAGCATTGGGCTCTCTGCTCAGCCAGGAGCTTGCTTCCTTCCTCTCTCTCTGCTGCTTCTCTGCCTACTTGTGATCTCTGTCAAATAAATAAATAAAATCTTAAAAAAAAATTATAGAGACTCTGGAAGACATTTTTTTATTTCCAAAGAGTTAAGTTTTCTGGCAGGCAGATAGAATACTGTCAGATCACCTTGATCCTGTGAGGGTCTGGTTTTAGCTTTTTATGGGGCTGGTCTATTTCACCTTTGTTCTTATTGCCAGGATTTTAACTGTGAGAAAGTGTGGGGTGCCTACCAAAACCCTTCTACTTTGACAAGACGTGCCAACCTTTGTCTTCTCAGCATCGTATCGCTGCTCTGATCCTCTGCTAACTGCTCAGCTCATTAGCCTTTTAGCTACTGTTTTTTACTGGATTTCTTGGCGTTAACACCCATACATGGCCATTTAGAAGTCAACTGAACCAATGACTTGGGGAAATTGCATACAGATCTTTGGGCTTGCTTTTCTCTGTAGCACCCTTCTTTCCAGATCTTAGCCTCTCAAGTTTCTACTCTTTCAGCATCCTTAAACTTCAACCTCTGATTCGCCAGTCTAGTAAGAATGCCTGTTTCTTTGTAACCTGATTCAACAAATAACCTTAGGAGAAAAGTCACCTTAAATATAGAGCTAACCTAGCTGTGCTTCCCTTCTTCCAGACATCACAGTTCCCGTAAGTCCAGTGTGTATCATTGTTCCTTAGTGCTGGTAGTTTTAAACAGTGTCCAAGTTTTACATCCTAGAGGAAGGTAGTCTGAAACAACTTGTTCTGTCATTATCACAACCAAGTTTGACTTAAAGTTTTCCCTCTATAACATTTTGATATTCATGTTCTTTTAAAAACTTTCTCTATTTTGGGGCGCCTGGGTGGCTCAGTGGGTTAAGCCTCTACCTTCAGCTCAGGTCATGATCCCAGGGGCCTGGGATCAAGTCCTGCATGGGGCTCTCTGCTCAGCAGGGAGCCTGCTTCTCCTCATCTCTCTCTCTGTCTCTCTGCCTATTTGTGATCTCTCTCTGTCAAATAAATAAATAAAATCTTTTTTAAAAAAAAACTTTCTCTATTTTGACAGTTTTCTAATACTGGGGGTAAATCCAGGCATATTATAATTATAAAGCATCTGACCATTGTGTAGATTATAATGAGAATTTTATCATGGCTTTTTCTAAATCATTTTCTATGTGCTAGCATTTGCTTATAGAACAAAATGAGCCACTATAGTCTAAGGCATTTGTCATTTTTTAAATTGAGGTATAATTAACATAACATTGTATTAATTTAAGGTGTATAATGTAGTGATTCAATATTTGTATATATGCAAAAGATCACAATAAGTCCAGTTAACATCTATCAGTCTCATAATTAATAACACTTCAGTTCATATTTTTCTCATGTATACTAGAGTTCACATTCCTTTGAAATAGTTGGGATTTACATTAGATAACACTTTAGAGTTTGTAAACTATTACTATATCCATTATAGTCTCATTTGTTTTTCATATGTACTTGTTAGGTATGTAAATATTACTATTTTACAAATGACAAAACCAAGGCTAAAAAATATTAAGGAGACAGTAGTAAATAACAGAGCAGGAACTTGAATACACTACTTCCTAATTCCACATCCGATGTAATTTTTAAAAATGCCTGAACTTTAAGTTTAAATAGAAAATACATACAACCAGGGCACCTGGATGGCTCAGTGGGTTAAGCCGCTGCCTTCGGCTCAGGTCATGATCCCACGGTCCTGGGATCAAGCCCCGCATCGGGCTCTCTGCTTAGCGGGGAGCCTGCTTCCTCCTCTCTCTCTCTGCCTGCCTCTCTGCCTGCTTGTCATCTCTGTCTGTCAAATAAATAAATAAAATCTTAAAAAAAAAAAAAAGAAAATACATACAACCTCTTTACCTTAGTAGGCTACTTAATTCCTTTACTTCTTTTATCTTCTTAGTTTTTGTAAGAGTTGTAATTAATACATTGATCATTTTTTATGATATCCTGTATTCGTTATTCTCTTCCATTTCCTAATTAATTGTTCATGTTTCTGTACAACCTTTATGTTGTTGTTGTAATTTTTATTATTATTTTAAGTAGGCTCCAGTCCCAGCTTAGAGCCCAGTGCGGACCAGGAACTCAAAACCCTGAGATCAAGACCTGAGCTGAGATTGAGAGTTGGATGGTTACCCAACTGAGCTACCTAGGCACCTCTATTATTTTTTATTTCTGAATGAATTTTTAATTTATTCTGCTTTTTAAAATCATACCTCTGTTTTTGGACATGACCACTAAGTCTACAATAAAAATTTAACTTTTTTTCTTTGAAGTTATTATCTTTGGATGAGTTTCCAGGGCACAACTACTGTTCATAGAACCTACTGGTTTGTACGACTTTAATGTATTGGCTAAAGTTACTTTTACTTTTATTCCCGTCTTTAAATTACTGGCAGATATATCTATCTATACATGATCTGTGTCATGCTCAGGGATCTGTTTTTAATTTCTTCACTGGAATTCTAATATCCAAGTTTGTCATCATTTCATATGATCCCTTAGCCTTAGTGTAAACTTGTACATTAATTTCTGTGTTTATCAGTGGTCAGTGTTTATAACTCTTGGGAAAGAGCTGGGCTTATACCACACCAAGTCTTTTTTTTTTTTTAAATATATAATGTATTATGTGTTTCAAGGGTACAGGTCTGTGATTCATCAGTCTTATACAATACAAATTGCTCCCCACAACACATACCCTTCCTGATGTCCATCGCTCAACCCACTATGCCTCCTACCCAGTTCCCCTCCAGCAACCCTCAATTTGTTTCCTGAGATTAAGAGTCTTTATGGTTTGTTTCTCTCTCTGGTTTTGGCTTCTTTCATTTATCCCTCCTTTCCCCTATAATCCTCTGCCTTGTTTCTCAAATTCCACATATCAGTGAGATCATATGATAATTGTCTTTCTCTGATTGACTTACTTTACTTAGTGTAATACCCTATAGTTCCATCCACATCATTGCAAATGGCAAAACTTCATTTTTTTAAAAGATTTTATTTATTTATTTATTTATTTATTTGTCAGAGAGAGAGAGAGAGAGCTAGCACAGGCAGACAGAATAGCAGGCAGAGGCAGAGGGAGAAGCAGGCTCCCTGCTGAGCAAGGAACCTGATGTGGGACTCGATCCTAGAACGCTGGGATCATGACCCCAGCTGAAGGCAGCAGCCTAACCAACTGAGCCACCCAGGCATCCCAAAACTTCATTTTTGATGGCTGCATAATATTCCATTGTGTGTCTCTGGACCACATCTTCTTTATCCATTAATCTGTCAGTGGACACCTGGGCTCTTTCCATAGTTCAGCTATTATGGACATAGCTGCTATAAATAACTGGAGTGCACCAAGTCTTTTCTTAAGCATTGTTAAGCTTCTTTTTAAGTATATAACTTAGTCTACCCCAGAAAACTGTATTCCTGCAGAAGAAATTTATCTTAAAATTGGAAAGGAAATCCTAGGTAATCTTTTTAGGTACAGGTCTGTGAATCACCGGGTTTACACACTTCACAGCACTGATGACTTTTATTTAATAAATGTTTTTGGTTCAGGCATACCTCAAAAATACTGTGGGTTTGGTTCTAGACCACTACAATAAATCAAATATTGGAATAAACTGAGTCAAATGAATTTTTTAGCTTCCCAGTATAAATAAGTTAGTTCACACTGTACTATAGACTATTTAGTGTACAATAGCTATGTCTAAAAAAATGTGCATGCCTTAATTTAAATATAGTTCATTGCTTAAAAAATGCTAACCATTATCTGAGTTTTCATGAGTCATAGTTTTATTGCTGATAGAGGATCTTGCCTTGACGTTGATGGCTGCTTATTGAGCAGGGTCGTGGTTGCTGAAGGCTGGGATTGCTGTGGCAGTTTCTTAAAATAAGACAACAATGAAGTTTGCTGAATCCATTGACTCTTCCTTTCACAGATGATTTCTCTGTATTATGTGATGTAATATGTGATGTAACATGTGATACTATTTGATAGTATTTTACCCACAGAACTTCTTTCAAAATTGGAGTCAGTCCTCTCAGACCCTGCCACTGTTTTATCAACTAAATATACTTAATATTCTAAATTCTTTGTTGTCATTTTAACAGTCTTCACCAGGAGTAGAGTCTGTCTCAAGAAACCACTTTCTTTGTTCATCCATAAGAAGCGATCCCCCATCCATTCAAGTTTTATTATGAGGTTGCAGCAATTTAGGCACATCTTTGGGCCCCACTTCTAATTCTACTTCTTTTGCTATTTCCACCACATCTGCAGTTACTTCTTTCACTGAAGTCTTGAACCTTCAATTTATAAAAAATAAAAAATAATAAATAAATGCAGTATCTGTAAAGCACAATAAAGCAAAGTACAATAAAATGAGGTATGTCTGTATTTTGCTATGTGAAGACTACTTTTCTTTGACAAAAATCCAGATACTCCGACTTGAAGCAGTTCGTTTGGGAAAACGTGGTCATGGATGTACTGAAGGGTAGGGAAGAATGGATCACAAGAGATTTCTTCGTTGCACACATAGGCTATCTAATATTATTTGATGAATAGTATCTTAGAAACTTATATAAAGAGAAAGAAAAAAGGAAAAGAATCACCCTAAATGTTCTGATGAGATTTTTGAGAAATCTTTTTAAAGATCTGAACTATCATAAAATCCACCTTGACATTGTCACATGTGCAAAAAATAATTTAATTAATAGTATTTTGTAGATGAAAATGAATTAAGTAATTCCCTAAGATGTTTGGTTACCCAGTACTAAGAAAGACATCTTATTCTTCAAAGGGTAGGGATATAAGCAGTTGAGTGGCTATGTGTGGATCTGTGCACACATGTGCCTATGGCATTCACTTTGTATGAATATACTGCGATCCTAGCCACATGGTTTGCATCCCCAGGAAAAGTTTTAACCTTCTGTGCTTAGTTTCCTCTCAAAACACTCATTATCAGACCCTTTCAGTGCAGGTAAATCGCCATTGGATTCTTGAGTTTCTCTTCACTGTTCAGTTTTTCTGAGGCCACACTCATTTTAGGTGAACACTTTGGTTATAGAAATCTTACATCTGACTCCTCTTTTAAATAATCCATCTCTGAAACTAATATATGTTAACTAATTGAATTTAAATAAAATTAAAACAAGACAAAACAAAACAAATCTCCATCTCACTTTCCCATTAAACATAGTTGCATTTTTCAGACCGTGCCCCAGTTTTTGGTTCTTAATATCTCATTGAAGCCATGGAACACTTTCTAAGCTCTCCATACCCACAAACACAGCATTACTGGGATGTTTCAGTTTTCTGTGGTAGTGTCAGGTTGTCATGGTATTATTTTTAAATATTTTTTATTTTTATTTTTTTGGTTCTAAAATTTAACTTCTCCTTTAATTTTATTTTTTCAGCGTTCCAAGATTCATTGCTTATGCACCACACCCAATGCTCTATGCAGTATGTGCCCTGCTTAATACTCACCACCAGGCTCACCCAACCCCCCACCCTCCCTCCCCTCCAAAACCCTCAATTTGTTTTCTCAGAGCCCACAGTCTCTCATGCTTCATCTCCCCCTCCAATTTCCCCCAATTCACTTTTCCTTTCCTTCTCCTAATGTCTTCCGTGTTATTCCTTATGCTCCACAAGTGACCTCATATGACAATTGACTCTCTCTGCTTGATTTATTTCACTCAGCATAATCTCCTCCAGACCCATCCATGTTGATACAAAAGTTGTGTCCTCCTTTCTGATGGATGCATAATATTTTTTATTTTTATTCTTTTAAGTATTAAGTGGGGTACGTATTGCATGGAGCACTGGGTGTGGTGCATAAACAAGGAATCCTGGAACACTGAAAAAATAAAATAAAATTTTAAAAAAGTAATCTCTGTGCTCAAGAGCCACATGCTCTACTGACTGAGGCAGCCAGATACCCTTCATGGTATTATTTTTTAAATAAGCGGTTTGTTTATGATAAGGACTATTAAAACTAAAGACAAAGGAAGATTTTTCTGCAAGATAAAAGATTATTATTTTAGTATATCTACACAGCAAAATCTTATTCAGCCACAAAAAGAAATGAATTAATACATGATATAAGATAGATAAACCCTGAACACATTATACTAAGTGAAAGTCTTGGGACATATACGGCCAGATATTATTTAATTCCACTGATATGAAATGCAAGAAATTCATTGAGACAAAAATTCATTGAGACAAAAAGTAGTGGTTTCTAGGGACTAGGAGTAGGGGAAAATGGAGAGTGACTGCTAATTGGTATGGGTTTCTTTCTTTTTTGGGGGGTGGTGATGATAGTATTCTGGAGTTAAGTAGTGGTAATAGTTGCACAATCTTAAGAATATACTGAAAACCACTGAATTGTATACTTTAAAATTTTCTGCTATGTGAGTTACATGTCAATTTTTAAAAGCTTACTATTTTAAGGTAAGTTTTCTCTACATAAGGACTTTAAAAACATGGTTGTCACAAAACTGGGGCACGTACTATAGTGGTTTACATGGTAAAAGATATCACTCTTTACTGTATGACTTGGGATAAATTATTTAACCTTTGTAAGTCTATTTCTTCATTTTTTAAAAAAAAATATTTTATTTATTTATTTGAGAGAGAGCGCAAGAGTGCAGGTGCATGCACAAGCTGGGTATGGGACATAAGGTGAGAGAGAGAATCCCAGGCAGACTCTGTGCTGACAGTGGAGCCTGATGCAGGGCTCAATCCCATGACCCCAAGATCACAACCCAAGCTAAAATTAAGAGTCAGACACTGAACTTACTGAGCCACCCAGGCGCCCTGTATTTCCTCATCTTAAAATGGTACTAATATGAATACTTTTATCAGAGTTGTTTGGAGGAGTAAATGTGATAAAATTTATAAAGTACTATACTTACACATTTTGCCTGTGTGCGTGCCCATAGGGAGTCTTCTTAAAAGTAGCAGAACACTGAGACTGTCATGATTATCCTAGGCCATACTTGGCATGAGGTTTAGTTAGAAGGACATTTGAATAGCAAACACAATTAACAAGCAGGACGGCATCCGGCACTAGTATAATTAGTTCTTCCACCAGTGTATGCCTCAGTCTGCATAGCCAACCAGTTATTCTGTTTGGTTCCTCAGGTGAAAGGTCTGGGGTAAGAGAATGAGATTCACATGTACAGGGATAGCCACTGACCCTAAAGAGACTAAAAGCTTTTATTACAACTTTATTTGTTTATTTATTACACCAGAGCTTCCAAAGTCTCTGCAAAAGACTTGTCCATATACAGGAATTATCATACTCACAGAAGCCCAAACTCAGGACTTTTCCATCAGATATTTATCTTGCATTTGTACTTTCTTCCACATTGAGGCAGTTTACCTATCAATGTTCATAAGTGGTGTTGCCACATTGTGTCTTTATCAGGTTTCTGTTGAAACACAGACCTAGAAAGTTAAGTAAGTGTCCAGTTTTCAAGCAGAGAAGAAAGAGGTGAGGCTTTTTTTAACCCTTTATTTATAGCTTGGCACTTGTTAAGTGCTAAGTAAATACGCCTTAGGGAATCCTCCAGGTTTTTTGCTTACTGTAAAGTAGTCCTTTTCTTACCACCTAACAATTTTTGGGAAACTCTAGCCTGTATGTCACATGTGTAAGTTTATTTGCACTTCATCCTTTCTGCTCCAGTGTCTTTGCTCTACTCCGTGCTGTTCATCCTGTCAATATAGTTCCTCACCAGTGTCTCTTCCTGCTTTGCTGAGTTCCTGTCAGTCTCCACCAGACTCTGTTTCAGGCTCAGAAGTGTTTCAGTTGAGGCTTCCCTGAGTTGGCCTCACCCTTGCGGTGGTCTGTTGCAAACTGGGAAGTGTTTCCCCTTTAGATATCCAGAAGAGTCCCAAAGCAATGTTACTTTGGCCCCAATGTGTTATAAGAATTTATTAATCAAACATTTATTTGAGTTAATCATGTCCGTTTCCATTCCCAGATGTGTATATGTATTCAAAGAACTAAGTTGGTAGTAATTTTGAGTAGTAATTGTTACATGGTACCCAGGTTTCTTGCTTCTCTCCATCTTGGATTTATGCTAGACTTGTCAGATTATACTCCTCCTTTCCCAGAGCAGAATTCTTCAGTATCCTTTGCACCATCAGTTCCCCAAACATGTAAAGATTTTATTAATATTTTGTAGCACATTAAGACTTTGGCAGCACATATACTAAAATTGGCATGTTATAGAGAAGATCAGCATGATCCCCACCCAAAGATTATGAAGTAATATAGGATTGCTTTGTTCTTTTGCCTTTAGTGTCATGGTATCTCCAACAATAAAAGCATTTTCATTGTTTCTCTTCTCCTGCCTTACCTTAAACGTCATCTTCAGCAGCACTGAGGTTATTAAGAGTTGTTAAGCAAACTGGGACACTGTTCAATACATTTCTTGAGATGGGAGTACCAGCTGTTCACTGGATTTTAATTTGCAGTTTGAAGGAGACTAAAAGTGCTGATTTTTCTCCTGGGTTTCTATCCTGAGGGCATAGTGCATAGTCCTTAGGACAAATTCATTTTTGGTAAGCCTGAAAACTAATATCATCATAATTGCACTTTGTATTTTACAGTGTGTGGACCAGTTGACAAAGATCCAAACTGAATTACAAGAGACAGTGAAAGATTTAGCTAAAGGCAAAAAGAAGTACTTTGAGACTGAACAGATGGCTCATGCAGTACGAGAGAAAGCTGACATCGAAGCAAAGTATGTGCTTTAGCATTTCTCAAAAAGTAATTATGCAAATAAATGTTATTTTTGCCAATACTTTGTTTTCTGTTAATATAGGGCATAGTCTCATTCTTAGGTTATGTTGGTTTAATCTGACCTATAAATGTTGCATACTTTCAATTTTTTCTTTTATATTGGATGATCTCATTTAAATTAGTATAGCAAAATGAGAATATTCGATCAGTTAGTTTTCATGTTAAAAATTGAATTTTGAGAAGGAAAAAGGACAAATGAACATTGTATTGAACGCTTAGCAAAGCTGGTTGAAGTTGCTATGGTGTCAGAATATCCGGGTTTAGGATCCTCATTTATTTCATGTTAGACTATAAATGAGTTGTTGTTGGAAATCCCTGATTCTCAGCTTGCCATTGAAGGCACCTTGGACATCTCAAATAAATAAAGAGCACTGACCTCAGTATAGAAATCCTGCCCCAGACACAGTTTCTCTCTTGTGTGAAATTCTAATATATATACTTTTTAAATGTATGCTTTAACAAATGTGTGAATTTTACTTTTAGTATATGTGAATCATAAGCCCTTTATTTTGAGAATAATTAGGAAAAGAAGGAACTGGCAATTGATAATAAAAGGGTATATAAAGTGAGCAGTACAGACTTTTGCTATCACAAGCTGAGGAAAGATAAAGTTTTTGAGAAAAAATAAACCTGTGCCATTGAATGGGACTCTAAAGAGGTCTATTAAGAAAGCTGACTCTTAACTCCTAGGCATGAAATCAGAAAGGTGATGAACATTTGTACAGACCAGTGGAGGGGGGGAATTCTTTCTAATATGTTTTTATCTATAGGAAGTTAAGCAATCTCATAAGCATCTTGTGAAAATTTAGGGTTTCCTCCAAAGTTAATTCAGTACCAAGGACCGGTTGACAAATATTCCTAAAGTATTTAACATTACTGGAAAACGTATTTAATATTTTGCTATTTTAGTTTATTGTCTTTATTATTTTTCTGAGCATGCAGATATTTCCCATACTTTGGTAGAGTCAGTGTACCCATCTTTCCAATAAGATCTGAAGATTTTAGATTAGATGATCTCCTTATAGGAATTTCCTGTCATGGTGGTTTTGGGGAATTTGTTTTTTTTTAAACTTTCAGGGATTCTAGAACAGAGAGTTGAGAGATCTGTTAGAGCATATATAAATACCTACTTTAGCCAAGGTCCACAGAGCAAAAATGAGGACAATTCCAAAGCAGTTCCTAAGAAGTATGGATTTGACAGGATCTAATTCACAGATGCTCATTGCAAAACACAGCCTTCTAATATGGCCCAAATTCAAAGCAGTTACATCAAATGAGACATTTTATTTCAGTGTGTAACTTTCCTGGAAAATTCATTCAACTACAGAGTAAGAAATACCTCTTTATCTTCATTGGCTCTCTAAATGTTTATCGAATAATTATTTTGGGTATTTTGAGTACAGAGATGAGTAAGATAAGCTTTGCATCCTTAAGAAATTTAAAGCCTATAATTAAAGGCAGTTGTGTTTTAAAGTAACTTTATGATTTGTTTATTCACAGTAGACTCAAATTAAGTACCTACAGTCACTTACGTAGTAACTAATAATATGTTCACTGTAGTTGTATGAAAACACTGCTTTGTAAGCATAGAAAATAAATTAATTTTGCCTAATGAGAAAGGAAACCTTTATAGAAGAAGTGATAGAGTCTTGAAGGAGATGAGAAGGAAGCTCAGGAAGGAGAAATAAGGATGGGACTATGTGTACTTTTGATAGATGGTGAGCTGTGCACATTAAGAGAGAGAATAAAGGGGCGCCTGGGTGGCTCAGTGGGTTAAAGCCTCTGCCTTCCGCTCAGGTCATGATCCCAGGGTCCTGGGATCAAGCCCCACATTGGGCTCTCTGCTTGGCAGGGAACCTGCTTCCTCCTCTCTCTTTGCCTGCTTCTCTGCCTACTTGTGATCTCTGTCTGCCAAATAAATAAATAAAATCTTAAAAAAAAAGAGAGAGAGAGAGAGAGAATAAAAAGGAAGAGGGATGCCATTTGAAAGGAAGGATGGGTTCCATTTTGGATATGTAGGTATGTAGGTTCTGAAGAGCCTGCGGGACACTGAAGTGAATAAATTTGGCAGGGAGTCATGTATCTAACTCTCAGGTGAGAATCTGGGCCTGAAGATCTCGCTTTGGGGTTAGTTGCCTATCAGATGATAGTTACAGGAATGAAATCATATATAAAATGAGAAATTGAGGTTGGGACCCTAAGGAGCATTAACATTTGGAAGTAGGTGGGGAGTGTGCAATACAATTCAATATTTATTTGTATCTTATTTGTTGTAGATCAGAATCTTTGAGCATTGAAACTGTATTATTTTATCTATTACTAATATCTTCTTAAGTACCACAGAAGATTTTATATGAGGATTAGCAAATGAAACAGAAAGCAGAAACTTTTAGAACCTTATATTGGAAAATCTAGGTGCAACTCAGATCATTTGGATAATGACTACAAGAAAAAGAATTGAGAATACCCCAGTCTTTTTTAATCTTGAACAGGCTCTTTCAAATTTTGAAGTGTGTGGCTTTTTCTAGTCAAAACAAATAGGAATCTGATTAATAAAAGCAGACAGAACCCCAGGAAATACGAATATGGCAAGGCAGAAAATAATAGGAGTATCTTGGACGCTATTTTTTTTAAACAGTGGAGAAGTAGTTAGGATTCACATGTGTGCATTCCTGAATGTTTCTCTTTTGTTAGAAAGGTGATAGGCTGTGTTTGCTCTCCTCCAAACATTTGCTCTGCAGAGACTGGCTTGCTCCACCTTCCATTCCCATGGGGTCTGCAACTTTCCTTGGTATTATGGCATAGCTTCCAGCACATGCACTGAGTTCTCCCATGGCAATCACCATGACACTCCTGTCAAGACAAACATTGCAGCTTCAAAAATCACTGGTCGCTTGTGAGAGTGTTGTTATTCCTTACTGTTTGTCTGTTGACTTTCTCCTTCTGTTTATCTCTAGCTGTTTGGGTAAAACCAACGTATTTTTACTACTGATTGTTAATTATGTTTCCTTCCCAAACTGAAAGGAATTGAGGAAAATAAGGACATCAGAATGGGAGAAGATTAAATAAAATAAAATCATATAGGGCAGAGCCCAAGGACTTTCTCACTGTGTTGCAAATACTATAGTAAGAGTGGAAGGAGCACACAGGCTGGGAGCCAGACAAGAAGGACTTTTCGTGGGAGAAATAATGGAATTAAGGACTTTGAAGACCTTGGGAATATCCTACTGTAGGTTGCATTGCAGGTGTTGTCACAGCCTATTGCACATGACCCTGAAAGCCTGCTAATATTTGCCTCCCCAGATTGTTTATCCCTGAGTTTCTAAACTAAGTGTGAATTTAAGTGTGTGTAATTGTATGACACTGGGAATCACCTATAGTTTGATGACTCTTGTTTATTAGGAGATACTGATATATTGTATTTGTCAAATTGTATTCTTGTCATTCAGGATATCTTAATTAAATATCCCAATTTTCTTGTTGCACTACAATACTCTTCCTGTAGTATGGGAAAATAATCATTACTCCTGGCTTTCTATTTTTTTAGTTCTCTTTTGGAATAGCATTGTGGAAAAGCATCACTGTTTTAAAATTTTGGAATTATAATACTAAAGATGTCATATGTAATTTGATAATTTTATTAAACATACTGTATTTTCTGTTTTATTATAGATCTAAACTTAGTCTTTTTCAATCAAGAATCAGTTTACAAAAAGCAAGTGTAAAGGTGAGTTTTTAAAAACTATTTCACAATTGAAAAACCTTAGTTTACTGAAAAAGAACTGGGTTTTTTGAGGGTTGAAGTCAGTTGTTTCCACCTAATTTAGAAGCATTTTAAAGTCATTAACTCGGGGAATAAGTTTCCTTCCCAGTTCATGGGAGTTTTCTGCCTAGGTGTCAGCACTTTGGGCACTGCTTGCTTCTCAAGATTGTTTTAGAGATAGGTTCTATACCTTACCTGCTTAGGTAGCCTGTTATCTAGAACTCTTAGTCCAAGAGACTTAGTCCTCGGGCTTTAGAAAATCTACAAAATTTATTTCATTCAGATTTACAGCCTTGAGCAGATGCTCTGAGCCAGATCCAAGTGAGATTTTCCTGTGGGACCGGTCAAGCTGTCGAATACCTGATAAGTAAGTTTAGTGACCCGCCTTTGGCTGTCAGGATCCCAGCCAGCATACTATTCTTTTGGCACATGAGGAATGCTGTTTTTTTAAATTTAATTTTTGAAAGATTTTATTTATTTATTTGAGAGAGAGAGAGTGAGAGAAAGAGAACACAAACAGAGGGGGAGAGGCAGAGGAGGAAGCAGACTCCCGAGAAGCAGGGAGCCTAATGTGGGACTCGATCCCAGGACCCTGCCATCATGACCCAAGCCGAAGGTAGACACTTAAACCAACTGAGCCACCCAGGTACCTGGAATGCTGATTTTTTTAAAAAAAGATTTTCTAACTCATAGCAGATTTACCCATGTTTTTGAGAAGTAGGTACTTAATTTGGGAACCTTTATTTTCCCATCTGAATAAAATGAGCAAAATACTTTTTGAAAAGCTTTGGAAGTATGTTAAGTGTAAATAACATGTGAAAACACTCTTAGGGTGTCTGGGTGGCTCAGCGACTGCCTTCGGCTCATGTCATGATCCCAGGATCCTGGGCTTGAGCCCTGCATCAGGCTCCCTGCTCAGTGGGGAGCCTGCTTCTTCCTCTCCCTCTGCTGTTCTGCTTGCTTGTGTTCTCTTTCTCTGTCAAATAAATCAATAAAATCTTAAAAAAAAAAAAAAGGAAACACTCTCACCATGTGTAACAGTTGTAATCATTATTTAATTCCTCAATAGTGTTGAATATTTTTATATGCAAATAAATATTTCTCCACATGGTTACCTTTACTCTTGTTGGAGAGCCATTAATTGCCAGCTAAGAATGGTATCCTCATTTATCTTACAGCGCAATATCAGTTTGTATTGATTTTTTTTCTCTTTCACTATGTTTCAGTTAAAAGCCCGGCGATCTGAATGTAACTCTAAAGCTACCCATGCAAGGAATGATTATCTTCTTACACTAGCAGCAGCAAATGCACACCAGGATCGCTACTATCAAACAGATTTAGTTAACATTATGAAGGTAATACAGCCTTAATATCTGTGCTCATTTGTTTCATTAGAGACAAAACAACTCGTGAGTTGACTATTCGGTAGATAGCATTGAGTCTGTAGAATAGCAGCCAGGTTTCTTGGCAGTTCTTTGAACTATACTTGATATTGTTTGGGTACTCTCTCTTTCAGGTAATTCTGAATTAATTTTTAATATAAGAAAGTATTTAAAGCCAAATCACAATAAAAAAGACTAACTGCAATCGCTAGTAGTGGCAGATATTTACTGTATACTGGTTATTAATATATAAGATCCAGAATAAGATTTTTTTAAGGCTTAGATTTTTAAAATTTTATAATTTTACTTTTAATTAATAGGTAAACTTGTATGTTGATGTTTTATAATTTTGAGGTACCCATGAGAAGAAGAGAAAATGTCTGGTAATTATATGAAGATGTCTCTACCCTAGGTAGCGCTCTGAAATGTAGATAGATTGTATTATACTTTATTGTGTACTCAAACTCAATTTGGTCTTTCCCTGTTTATACATGTATTTGTTTCTTTCACTTCCAATGAAGTAAAAGAAAAGGGGCAGAGAAGAAAATCTTTTTTAAACTTCTTCCAGATTTCACCTGTCACTGCATAGAGTGTATCTCATTTTCTCCTGTCTTCTTAAGGACCCAAACATTTGATTATTCTGTTTTTCTCTTATATTTTCAACCCATGCTTTTCAAATATTGTTTTTAATGACTATTGAAACACATTAATTGAATTGCTTGCTTTATAGATCAGAATCTTTGAGAAAGGGGATGCAACAGGAGTGGGTGATCTTTTCTTCTACAGGGCCTCTGGGAAAGAGATAAACTCTGTCTAGAAACTGTAAGTTCTTTCCTTGAAAGTAGACAGGACATTTCCTGATACCTTCAGGGAAAAATGGGAGTCATAGAGTCAAACTGGGCTAAGAAGTATCCAGTTGCAAAATGTTTTCTTCCCTTTCTGTTCATTGCCTGAATTCCCCTTTTCCTAGCTTCTGTCCTGTTTTGAATTCCACTGGTTAGAACATGGGTGGTAAGAGAGACAAGGGATTGTTTTGACATCCCAGATGAGAGCTCTGTTTACATTTCCCAATAAAATGTTAGACCTAGAGGTTTAGGCATTTTAGTATCTTATTAGGTGTACATAGCCCTTCAGATTTACAAGAAGCAACTGGAGACTTGACCTCCCATTTTACCATGCTTTCTCTAGGGAAATATATATGTCTACTCAGTCTTAGAGAACCCATTTATTAAAGAAGATACTCAGTACAGTTTACATTTAAAGTTGTGATTCCCTGTATACTGCCCACTTTTAAAGCTGTTAACTATATATTTCCCCTTTGAATACTTTAAAATGAACATACTGGTTAAGCAGCAGCAAGAATAAAATCTTTATGTTTTTTAAATTGAATCCTCAGGCTAAAAAAACCCTGTGGCCTTTGATAAACTGGGAAAGGTACAGTATTATTTTGGGGGGGTGTATCTTCTGCCCAATACAAAGAGGAAGTTAATGGGCCTGGCCAGCTCTCAGATTATATATCTTTGAACTTGCTTTGAAGTCCTAATGCAGATATTTGATCGGCATTGGTTAGGTTATGCTTCAGATTACTCATTTCAATCGACATTGTAAGGTACTGGAATGATAAAAATAGAGGCTGGAGTCCTCTTTTGTCCCTTAAAAATAGACAGATATATTCTCATAGACAGATATATTCTCAGTTTTCATGTTGTGTATGTGTGAATTCATTTTCTTCCTCATGTTAACGCTGTAGTCTGCAGTATTTGAAAACTGTCATCAGTCATATTGTCAGCTGCTGAGTGAGTTTCTATCATTGAATTGACAGTGGCCCTTAGTACCTTTCTTAGAAAAGTCTTGTTTTCTGAATTGTTGTTAAGGTTATGATGCCCTAGCTAGGATCTTTTTAAACAAATTCTATGGATACTTTTGAGGCAGGAGGTTTGATTCTTGGGTTTAATCATAAACATTTAATAGTCACTTACAATGTGGTAGATACTGGACTACACTTTGGGAAGAAGCAGAGATGAGAAAGACACTCTTTATCTTCAAAGAGCTCAGTCCGGTGGAAGAAAGAAAAATATATAGAAATGATTACAAATTAGAACAATGAAGCCCCGCATCGGGCTCTCTGCTCAATAGGGAGCTTGCTTCTTACTCTCTCTCTCTGCCTGCCTCTCTGCCTACTTGTGAGTTCTGTCTGTCAAATAAATAAATAAAATCTTAAAAAATAATGAAATTACTTATTGGTGGAAGACCATAATTAGTAATATTAACAACTATTCCTTTTTTTCCTTTGATTGCTCAGTATTACTCTGGCATTATCCTAATCATTTTAGGCATATTATCCTTTATCATTTTTTTCTTTATCTTAGTTAGAATTCATAGTTCATTATTTAAATACCATTCTAGCCTATAAATGGAATGAAATGAAATTCCAACCCAGGATGAACCCAGATAACCTCTTTCTTTGTACCTGAATCCAAGTAGCCAAGTACTACTGAAAACAGTCTTTAAAAAGAACACATTTATGTTCATAAATTAATGTGGAATCAGTCTCAAGTGGACCCTGAGCATTTGGGTCCATTTGGTCATTTCCTTGGTTGACACCCTAATATTTTTAACATTTCTTTCAACTTTTTCCCATCTCAAACCTCGAATTTACCTCTTCTCTTTCACACTTAGCAAGTGGTCTTTCTTCCTAATTTACGGAGAATACAAGCCACTAAAAGGGAACTCCATTATTTTCCCATTACCTGCCTTCATGTGTGTTCAAGATTCCTCCAAGGAACCTCAACAACAGAGTTGTTTCTCCTGTCTAAAGATGATCCTTTCACCTTGGTTTTGGATAAAGGCTTTTCAGGATCAAAACAACTATTCTATTTTCTTACATATCTTGGACATTGTATTCTTAGGTTAAAAGTGTAGAAGAAAAAAAAATGCTGGAGAGTGAGAGCGAAGTAACTGTTTGGTGTCCAGCATGGCCAGGTGCTGTCTAGGTACTTTAAATACCTTCTTTCGTTTAGTTTTCTTAACATCTTTCGAGCTAAATATCATTATCCCTGTTCTGCAAATCATATAGCAGAGCCGTCAGTGAGGTTCAGTGAATGTGTATATATTCAGGACTTAAAGTCTCTGTGACTTCAGAGCCTGTGTTCTTTACTAGATACCACACTGTTTCCTACATTGCATTCCAATCTTCTTTTTTTTTTTTTTAGCTTTATACATTATTTTATTTTTTGTGTGTTTATCTTTTTATTTTCTTTAATTTTTTAAAAAGTTTTATTTTTTTTTCAGTGTTCCAAAATTCATTGTTTATGCACCACATCCAGTGCTCCATGCAGTACATGCCCTCCATAAGACCCACCACCAGGCTCATCCAACCTTCCACCCTCCTCCCCTCCAAAACCCTTGGTTTGTTTCCCAGAGTCCACAGTCTCTCATGTTTGTCTCCCCCTCCGATTTCCCCTCTCCATCTGCCCATGTCCTCCGTGTTTTTCCTTATGCTTCACAAGTAAGTGAAACCATATGATACTTTACTCTCTCTGCTTGACTTTTTTCACTCAGCATAATCTCTTCCAGTCCCGACCATGTTGATAAAAAAGTTGGGTATTCATCCTTTCTCATGGAGGCATAATACTCCATTGTATATATGGACCATATCTTCTTTATCCATTCATCTGTTGAAGGAAGGGCATCTTGGCTCTTTCCAAAGTTTGGCAACTGTGGCCACTGCTGCTATGAACATTGGGGTACAGATGGCCCTTCTTTTCACTACATCTGTATTTGGGATAAATACCCAGTGGTGCAATTGCAGGGTCATAGGGAAGCTCTATTTATAGTTTCTTAAGGAATTTCCACACTGTTTTCCAAAGTGGCTGCAACAACTTGCATTCCCACCAACAATGTAAGAGGTTTCCCCTTTCTCCACATCCTCTCCAACACATATTGTTTACTGTCTTGTTGATTTTGGCCATTCTAACTGGTGTCAGGTGGTATCTCAATATGGTTTTGATTGAGTCTCCCTGATAGCTACTGATGATGAACATTTTTTCATGTGTCTGTTAGCCATTTGCATGTCTTCTTTGGAGAAGTGTTGGTTCATGTCTTCCCCCATTTTTTGACGTGATTATCTGTTTTGTGTGTGTTGAGTTTGTGGAGTTCTTGATAGATCTTGGATATCAGCCCTTTGTCTGTAGTGTCATTTGCTAATATCTTCTCCCATTCTGTGGGTTGCCTCTTTGTTTTGTTGTTTGTTTCCTTTGCTGTGCAGAAGCTTTGGATTTTGATGAAGTCCCAAAAGTTCATTTTTGCTTTTGTTTCCTTTGCCTTTGGAGACATGGCTTGAAAAAAGTTGCTGCTGGGGCGCCTGGGTGGCTCAGTGGGTTAAGCCGCTGCCTTCGGCTCAGGTCATGATCTCAGGGTCCTGGGATCGAGTCCCGCATCGGGCTCTCTGCTCAGCAGGGGGCCTGCTTCCCTTCCTTTCTCTCTGCCTGCCTCTCTGCCTACTTGTGATCTCTCTCTGTCAAATAAATAAATAAAATCTTTTTAAAAAAATTAAAAAAAAAAAGTTGCTGCGGCTGATATTGAAGAGGTTACTGCCTATGTCCTCCTCTAGGATTCTGAAGGATTCCTGCTTCATGTTGAGGTCTATTATCCATTTCAAGTTTATCTTTGTGTATGGTATAAGAGAATGGTCGAGTTTCATTCTTCTACACATAGCTGTTCAATTATCCCAACACCTTTTATTGAAGAGACTTTGTCTTTTTCCCACTGTGTATTTTTTCCTGCTTTGTTGAAGATTATTTGACCATAGAGTTGAGGGTCCATATCTGGGCTCTCTGCTCTGTTCCACTGGTCTATCAGTCCCATGCTGTCTTGGTGATCACAGCTTTGTAGTAAAACTTGATATGGGGCAAATATTTATGCCCCCAATACGGGCGCAGCCAACTACATAAGACAACTGTTAATCAAGATAAAGGGTCATATTGATATGAATACATTAATAGTAGGGGATCTTAACATGCCATTCTCAGTAATAGATCATCCAAGCAGAAAATCAATAAAGAAACAAGAGCATTGAATGACACATTGGATCAGATGGACCTCATAGATATATACAGAATATTCCACCCTAAAACAACAGAATACTCATTCTTCTCGAGTGCACATGGAACTTTATCCAGAGTAGACCACATACTGGGTCACAAATCAGTGAGAGTGAGATTATTCCCTGCATATTCTTAGACCACAATGCTTTGAAACTGGAACTCAACTACAAGAAAAAGTTTGTAAGGAATTCAAACACTTGGAATTTTAATACCACCCTGCTTAAGAATGTTTGGATCAACCAAGAAATCAAAGAAGAGCTTAAACAATTCATGGAAACCAATGAGAATGAAGACAGTTTGGTCCAAAACCTATGGAATACAACAAAGGCAGTCCTAAGGGGGAAATACATAGCCATCCAAGCCTCACTCAAAAAAATTGAAAAATCCAGAATACACCAGCTCTCTTTATACCTTAAAGAACTGGAAAATCAAAAATTAAGCCAACCCCACAAACAAGAAGGAAATAATCAAGATTAGAGCAGAGATCAATAAAATAGAAACTAGAGATACAGTAGAACACATCAATGAAACTAGAAGCTGGTTTTTGGAAAGAATCAATAAGATCAATAAACCACTGGCCAAACTAATCCAAAAGAAAAGAGAGAGGACCCAAATTAATAAAATTATGAGTGAAAAGGGAAAGATCGGGGCGCCTGGGTGGCTCAGTGGGTTAAGCTTCTACCTTCGGCTCAGGTCATGATCCCAGGGGCCTGGGATCGAGTCCCGCATAGGGCTCTCTGCTCAGCAGGGAGCCTGCTTCTCCTCATCTCTCTCTCTGTCTGTCTCTCTGCCTATTTGTGATCTCTCTCTCTGTCAAATAAAAAAATAAAATCTTAAAAAAAAAAAAAAAGAAAAGGGAAAGATCATGACTAACACCAAGGAAATAGAAAAAAATCATCAGAAATTACTATCAACAGTTACATCCCAGTAAGTTAAGCAACCTAGGTGAAATGAATGCATTACTGGAAACCTATAAACTTCCAAAACTGAATCCGGAAGAAATTGACAACCTGAGTAGACCAATATCTAGTAATGAGATTGAAGCAGTGACCAAAAACCTCCAAAAACAAGAGCCCAGGACCTGATGGATTCCCTGGAGAATTCTACCAGACATTCAGAGAAATATCTATTCTCCTGAAGCTGTTTCAAGAAGTAGAAACAGAAGGAAAACTTCCAGTCTCTTTTTATGAAGCCAGCATTACTCTGATTCCCAAACCAGGCAAAGACTCCACCAAAAAGGAAAATTTCAGACCAATATCCCTGATGAATATGGATGCCAAGATTCTCAACAAGATCCTAGCTAAGAGGATCCAACAGTACATTAAAAAGATTATCCACCATGACCAGGTAGGATTTATCTATGGGATACAAGGGTGGTTCAACATTCACAAATCAGTGTAATAGAACAAATCAATAAGAGAAGAGAGAAGAACCACACGGTCCTCTCAATTGATGCAGAAAAAACATTTGACAAGATACAGCATCCATTCCTGATTAAAACGCTTCAAAGTATAGGGATAGAGGGAACATTCCTCAACTTCATAAAATCTATCTATGAGAAACCCACAGCAAATATCACTCTCAATGGGGAAAAGCTGACAGCCTTCTCTTCTGGCTGCTGGGAAGTAAGGTAGTTTGTTTCTCAAAATTCCTTTTTTTGTAGCATATTTTTGTATCATAAATTTCAAAAATATCATAAACTAATATTTTATAAGCTTGTAGTATATTCTTAGTAGTTTGGATAGGGAAGGATGAAACACAGTGCATCAAAGTAGAAAAGGGAAGGAATGTCCAGCTAATGAGAATTTGGAAAGTTTAATAATACTAGGACAAGATGATAATTGGGCAAAGTGATAAAATTAAACATCATCTTTCTATGTGAAATAAATCTAGAAAATATAATATGGCATATCTTTTGCAGATACTTGTTTTGGTTAAGTGAGGAGAAAGTCATTATTGGTAACCAAGTCCCTTACTCATATGGCTTTTCCAGTTAACCTCTAATTATTCTGAGAGTTTTCCTAATTCACATGTGGGATTATGGAACTCCTTTTTTTTTTTTTTTAAAGTCAAGACTCTTTTGGTTTCCCTGCCGAATAATTCTCTAGCTGTTGTACTTCTCTTTCACCCAGTGTTTGTTCACTTTATAAATTATCATGGAAGCTCCACATCTCTGCTTCTATTACTTTGCATCCTCTTTCTTTATGTCCTCTTTCTTAGAGTAATCATTTGGCCCAATTTTTATGAATATTCTATCAATCCCAATTCTATGTGTTAACCTTACCCTTACTATTATCCATGGTTTGCCTTTCCATCAGTGGCTGCAATTTTCTAAACTGGAGGCAGCTCTTTGTTCCCTTGAGTAAGTGCCCCGTTTCAGATGACAACTGCTATCAATCTGTCCTCCAGAGCGCTAAAGCTGCACCGTGCAGTATGGTAGTCCTTAGGTACATGCGACTGTTTTAAATAATTAAAAATAAGTAAAATCTTAAATTCTGTTCTGTACTCATAATACCCACATTTCAAGTGCTCCAGAGCTTCATGTGGCTAGTGGTCACATACTGCATAGTAGATATAGCATATTTCCATCATCATGGAAAGTTCTGTTGGACGGCAATGCTCTAAAGGCTATTTAGTTTTTACTTATTTTCCTTCCATCCTTCTTTCTCTGGCTATCATCAGATCTGCTGATCATTTTTCTCAGTAACTATGACCATGATTATATATGTTATTTCAGAATTAATTGCTCCTTCGTTTGCACTCTATACTTGGAAATAAAATAGGGGTTGGCAAACATTTTCTGTAAAGTGCCTAATAGTAAATATTTTAGGTTTCTCTCTCACAACCATTCAGCCCTGACCTTGTCATTGACAACATGTAAACAAATGAATGGTTGGGTTCCAGTAAAACTTTATTTACAAAAATGGGTGTTGAGCTGGATTTGACTCACAGGCCTTAGTTGCCAATCCTTGGTATAGGACTTGAAACTGAATATGAAATTTTCAAATTAAGTACATTCAAAGGTTGATAAATACCCATTAACTCACCACTCAACTTTAGAAATGAAACAGTAACTAGTAAAATGGAAGCCTCCTATGTGACTCATCCTAAAATACATCTCTCTCATCCACCATGTTGTAACCGCTTTTCTGACAATATATAGTGTATCATACTCTGTGTCTTGCTTTTTGCCCACTAAATACTTTATTTGTGGATTAATACCAATTTTTTACCTTATTTATTCATTATCATTTTGCTATATAGTATTTCATTATGTATGTTTTATAAATTACTTATTGATGTTCTCAACTGAACTTTTTGTTGGTTTTGTTTTACTTATAAATGAAACAGTGCTGCTATTAAATGTTCTTGTATATATCTCCTGGTGTTCTTCTGCAAGAAGTCCTTAAACAAATATACCTAGGAGTGGTGTGTTCCAGCCACTTTACCGAAGAGTGTCAGATTGTGTTACAGCTCCTTTTATTATATATTTTAACATTGTTTGCATGTCATGTTAAACTCAGCACATATTTCAGTGTGTACTGGTGATAGGCATTTGGGGATTCAGAGGTGAATTAGACATGATCCATAGTCACTGAGCCAGCAATAAGGCTATAATTCTCCGGAGCAAAGGGCTTAAGACCTATGAGGTGGTAGATCTTTCCCTTGCTTTATTGGTTATGTTATACTTGGCTTCCTGTGACACAGAAGGAGAAAATCAGAATGCTTCTTGCCCATTTTTTAAAGCAAAAATTGCCCAAAATTATAAAGCGGTAATTTAAAAATATTTTTAGCATTTGAACAACTGCTACAGACTCCTGCATGGAATCCTTATATACAAAGCAGATGAAAGGAGACCGTTTGGTTAAAACTTGTGAGGCTGTTTCCCCTTTGTATGTTTTCTCCATTCCCTCTACCTGTGTATGTCGTCTTCTACTTACTTTGGGTTTGTGAGATATTACACTGAATACCAGGGCTTCTTGAAATAAAATTTGGAAACTGTTCTAAGATAGGATTTTCCAACTAGTAAATTTTTTATAGAATTCTAAGCTTTACCTAGGTGATTTCCTTGCTAGACGTTTTCAAAGTAATGTTTTAAAAATGTAAATCATGGGTGCCTGAGTGGCTCAGTTGGTTAAGCATCTGCCTTCAGCTCAGGTCATGATCCTGGAGTCCCGCGATCAAGTTCCATATTCAGCTCCCTGCTCAGCAGGGAGTCTGCTTCTGCTGACCTCTCTCCTCTCATGTTCTCTCTCATTCTCTCTCTCTCTCTCTCCCTCTCAAATAAATGAATAAAATATTTTAAAAAATGTAAATCAGATCATGATAATCTACTGCTCACATCCTCTAGTGACAACTGAATATTCTGAATATTCTGGCTTAAGGACTTATCCTGGGGGGTGCCTGGGTGGCTCAGTGGGTTAAGCCTCTGCCTTCAGCTCAGGTCATGATCTCAGGGTCCTGGGGTCGAGTCCCACATTGGGCTCTCTGCTCGGCAGGAAGCCTACTTCTCCTCTCTCTTTGCCTGCCTCTCTGCCTACCTGTGATCTCTGTCTGTCAAATAAATAAATAAATAAAATCTTTGGAACAACAACAACAAAACTTTAAGGACTTATCCTGGGCTGGAGAATCAACAATAAATGAGGAGTTCTAAAGCAGAGAATACATCAAACTACTTATGGGAGTAGTGTATAAGGTGACAAGAGGCAAAAGGAGAAAACTTAAATTGGCTCTTTAGAGTCAACTTTATTAAGTTATAATTAATATAAAATAAAATGCATCTATTTTAAGTATAGTGTTGGTTGAGTGTTGACACACATATATATATCCATGTAATTGCTGTCTTAATCATAATATATAGAATATTTCTGTCCCCAAAACTTCTCTCTTGTTCCTTTGCAGTTATATTTAGTTTATATCACTATGTAGTAAATCAGCCCAAACTTAGAGACTTCAAATTATCTCCATCTACTATTTCACAGTTTTTTAGTTTAAAAACCCAGGTGGGCTGAGCTGGGTCCTCTGCTTAGGATCTTACAAAGGCAGAACCTTGATTTTGATTTTGCCTGGACTGAGTTCTTCTCTGGAGTCTCTTGAGAGACTCTATTCCCAGGGTCATTCAGGTTGTTGACTTAAGTCCTTTTTTGCTTGATGGCTATAGGCTGAAAGTCACTCGGGTTGCTTTCAGGGCCATTCCACATGACTCCCTTTATCTCCCAACCAGCGCGTAAACTCTTGTTCATGTTTTCAATCTCTGACTTTCTCTTTTGCTACTAACCAGAGAAAATTTGGGGCTTTTAAAGGGCTCCTGTGATGAAATTAGGTCTACCAGATAATCTCTCTATTGCCATATAACATAACATTATCATAGGAATAATATTGCATTGTTCATTAATTTTTTCCACCCTCAGATTATGTAATGACAAGTGTTGTTGGGACAGTTTTATAATTCTGCTTCCCTCCGTAGTCCTGTATTTATTTTGTTAAATTTATTACTAAGTATGTCAATGTTACTTATAACCATTATGTTTTCATTTCATCTGTCAATTCTTTTTATTAATGTATAGAAATACAGTTGATTTTCATATATTGACTTATGGCAGTTACTATGTTACTCTGCATAACAGATTACTGAAAAGCTTAGTGGCTTTAAACAACACAGGTATTTATTTTTCCCTTGAATCTATACTTTGGACAGAGCTCAGTGAGGATAACTTATCTCTGTACCATTCCACATCAGCTAGAGCAGCTTAAAGGCTAGCAGCTGAATTCTTCTGAGAGTGTGCTTTCTCCCATGTTTAGTGCGTGGTGTTCCATGTTGGCTGAGACTCTGGGGGGCTGTCAGCTGGAGTTTCTGCACATGGTTTCTCTGTGTTGCCTGGGCTTCTTCTCCGTGTTGGGTTCCAAAGACAAATTATGTGAGGAGGGGAAGGAGGCTGGCCAGGCAATATTGCCTTTTATGAAATAGTCTCAAAGGTCATAGAATTTCTTTTCTGCATTCTGTTCGTCAAAGCAGTTACAAGGTTCAACCCAAGATCAAGAGGGTTGTTGGGATAGATTCTGCTTCTTAGTGCAGTATGGCAAAGTTATGGAAGAAGAGGTGGCACCAGAAATATTGCTCTGACTGTATTTTGGCAAATGCAATCTGCTACATGACCTTTTATCCTGCAGTCTTCCTCAATTCACTTATTCTAGTAGCTTTTTTTGTGGATTCTTTACAGTTTTAAATAACCATGATCATGTCATGGTTTATTTCTGTCTTTTTTCTTAAAGATTTTATTTATTGCGAGAGAGAGAGAGAGAGAGAGAGAGAGAATGCACGCACACAGGCAAGGAAGGGACAGAGGGAGAGGGAAAAGCAGACTCCCCGCTGAGCAGAGAGCCCAATGCAGGGCTCCATCTCAACACCCTGTGACCATGACCTGAGCCATGGGCAAATGCTTATCCACCTGAGCCACCCAGGCACACCCATTTCTGTATTTCTAATCTAGAAATCTTTTTATTTCTTGCCTTATTCTATTGACTAGGATCCTTAGTACAGTGGTGAATAGAAGTGGTTTGAGTTGATATCCTTGTCTTTTTCTGAGATCTTTTGGGGAAAGTAAAAAACCAACTTTTGAAGAATTATTTTGGTAAAATACACAAAACATTAAATTCTCCATTTTATTTTTTTATTTTTTTTTAAGATTTTATTTCTTTATTTGACAGATAGAGATCACAAGTGGGCAGAGAGGCAAGCAGAGAGAGAGAGAGGAGGAAGTAGGCTCCCAGCTGAGCAGAGAGCTGGACTCAGGGCTCTATCTCAGGACTCTGGGATCATGACCTGAGCCGAAGGCAGAGACTTTAACCCACTGAGCAACCCAGGCGCCCCTAAATTCTCCATTTTAACCATTTCCTTTTTTTCTTTTCAATTCCAGTTTCATTAGCATATCGTGTTATATTAGTTTCAGGTGTACAATATAATGATTCAACAATTCTATACATTAGTCAGTGTTCATCATGATAAGTGCACTCTTAATTTTCTTTATCTCCTCTCTGGTAACCATCAGTTTGTTCTCTATAGTTAAAAGTTTGTTTTTTGGTTAGTCTCTTTTTTTCTTTGTTTTGTTTCTTAAATTCCCCATATGAATGAAATTGTATGGTATTTGTCTTTCTCTGACTTACTTCACTTCACATTATCCATGTTGTTGCAAATGGCAATATATCATTCTTTTTGTGGCTGAGTATATTCCATTGTGTATGTTTACCACATCAATCAGTGGATGCGTGGCTGCTTCCATAATTCGACTATTGTAAGTAATCCTGCAGTAAACATAGGGGTGCATGTATCTCTTCAAATTAGTGTTTTCGTATTCTTTGGATAAATACCCAGTAGTGGAATTAATGAATCATATGGTAATTTTGTTTTTAATTTTTTGAAGAACCTTCACGCTGTTTTCTACAGTGGCTACACCGGTTTGCATTCCAACCTTCAGTAAATGAGGGTTATTTTTCCTCCACATCCTCACCAATACTTGTTGTTTCTTATGTTTTTGATGTTAGTCATTCTGACAGGTATGAAGTGATACCTCATTGTGGTTTTGATTTGCATTTCCCTGATGATCAGTGATACTGAGCATCTTTTCATGTGTCTGTTGGACATCTCTATGTATTCTTTGGAAAAATGTCTCTTCATGTCTTTGCCCATTTTTAAATTGGATTATTTGGGTTTTTTATGTTGTGTAAGTTCTTTATATATTCTGGATGCTGACCCTTTGTCAGGTCATTTGCAAATATCTCCTCCTGTTCAGCAGGTTTTCTTTTAGTTTTTTTGACTGTTTCTTTGCTGTTCAAAATTTTTTTAATTTGATGTACTCTGTGTAGTTTATTTTTGCTTTTGTTTCCATGCTTCAGGAGACATATCTAGAAAAATGTTGCTGCTACTAATATCAGAGAGGTTACCACCTGTTCTCTTCTAGGATTTTTATGGTTTTCTGCCTCACATTTAGGTCTTTAATGCATTTTGAGGTTATTTTTGTGTATGGTATAAGAAAGTGGTCCAATTTCATTCTTTTGCAAGGGGCTGTCCATTTTTCCCTGTGCCATTTGTTAAAGAAACTTTTACCCACTGCATATTCTTGCCTCCTTTGTCAAAGATTAATTGATTAATTAATCACGGGTTTATTTCTAGATTTTCCATTTTGTTCCATTGATCTATGTGTCGCTTTTTGTGCCAATGCCATATTGTTTTGGTTACTACACCTTTGAAGTGTATATTCAAATCTGAGATTGTAATACTTCCACTTTTGTTCTTTTTCAAGACTACTTGGGCTATTGTGACCTTTTGTGTTTCCATAAAAATTTTAGGATTGTTTGTTCTAGTTCTGTGAAAAATGCTATTAGTATTTTGATAGGGATTATTTTTAAGATTTTATTTACTTGAGAGAGAGAGAGAACATGAGCAGGGGGAGGGGCAGAAAGAAAGGGAGAAGGATACTCCCCACTGAGCAAAAGCACTACATGGGGCTCAGTGCCAGGACCTTGAGATCGTGATCTGAGCCAAAGTCAGACGCTTAACTGACTGAGCCACCCAGGTGCCCTGTGACAGGGATTGCATTAGATCTGTAGATTGCTTAGTATGGACAATCAATCTGTAGATTAATGGTATGGACATTTTAACAATGTTTGTTCTTCCAATCCATAGCATATAATATCTTTCCATTTGTTTGTGTCATCTTCAGTTTCTTTCATTGTTCTTTTATAGTTTCTAAAGTATAGGTCTTTTTACATCTGTGGTTAAGTTTATTCCTAGGTATTTTATGATGTTTGGTGCAGTTGTAAATGGGATTATTTTCTTAATTTTCTCTTTCTGCTTCTTCATTATTAGTGTATAGAAATGCAGTGGTTTTCTGTATTTTGATTTTGTATCTTGTGACCTTACTGAATTCATTTATCAGTCTAGTAGTCTTATGGTGGAGTCTTTAGGGTATTTTATATATAGTATCATGTCATCTACAAATAGTGAAAGTTTTACTTCTTCCTTACCAATTTGGATGCCTTTTATTCCTTTTTCTTGTTTGATTGCTGTGGCTAGGACTTCCAGTACTTAGTTGAATAAAAGTGGTGAGAAGAGACATCCTTGTCTTATTTCTGATCTTCGGGGAAAAGGTTTCAGTTTTTCATCATTGAGTATGATATTAGCTGTGGGTTTTTCATATTTGACCCTTACTATATTAGAGGTTTGTTCCCTCTAAACCTACTTTGTTGGCAGTTTTTATTACAAATGGAAATTCTACTTTGTCAGATGCTTTTTCTGCATCTGTTGAAATGATCATACGGTTTTTATTCTTTTTCTTGTTGATGTATCATGTTGATTGATTTGTAAATGTTGAACCACCTTTGCCCCTCAGGAATAAATCTCACCTGATCATGGTAATGATTTTTTTTAAATGTATTTTTGGATTTGGTTTGCTAATATTTTGTTGAGGATTTTTGCATCTATGTTCTTCATAGATATTGACCTGTAGTTCTCTTTTTTTGTGGTGTCTTTATCTGGTCTTAGTATCAGGGTGATGTTGGTCTCCTAGACTGAATTTGAAAGCTTTTCTTCCTCTTCTTTTTTTTGGACTATTTTGAGAAGAATAGGTATTAACTTGTCTTAAATGTTTGGCAGAATTCACCTGTGAAGCTGTTTGTTCCTGGAGTTTTGTTCCTTGGGAGTTTTTTTGATTCCTGATTCAATTTTGTTGATGGTAATCAGTCTGTTCAAGTTTTCTATTTCTTCCTGATTCCATTTTGGGAGGTTATATGTTTTTAGGAACTTACCCATTTCTTCTAGGTTGTCCAATATGTTGGCATATAAGTTTTCATAATATTCTTATGTACTCCTTTGTATTTCTGTGGTGTTGGTTGTTATTTCTCATGTTTCATTTCTCATTTTGTTTATTTGAGTCTCCTCTCTCTCTCTCTCTCTTTTTTTTTTTTTTTTTTTTTTTGATGAGTCTAGCTAAAGGTTATCAATTTTTTTGATCTTTTCAAAGAACCAGCTCCTGGTTTCATTGATCTCTTTTCTTCTTTTTTACTTCTATTTTGTTTATTTCTGCTCTCTTCTGTATTATTTTCTTCCTTCTACCGGTTATGGGTTTTGTTCTTTTTTAGCTCTTTTATGTGTAAAATTGGGTTGTTTATTTGAGATTTTTTTTTTTTACTTCTTGGGATAGGCCTGTGTTGCTATAAACTTCCCTCATAGAATAGCCATTACTGCATCCCAAAGGTTTGGACCATTGTGCTTTCATTTTCATTTTTCTCTGTGTATTTTTTTATTTCCTCTTTGATTTCTTGATTGACCCATTCATCGTTTAGCAGCATATTATTTAACATCCATGTATTCTTGTTCTTTCCAGATTTTTTTCTTGTGGACTTCTCATTTCATAGTGTTGTGGCCAGAAAAGATGAATAAGACTTTAATCTCTTTGAATTTCTTGAGACTTATTTTGTGCACTAAAATGTGATCCGTTCTGGAGAGTGTGCCATGTGCACTTGAATGTATATTCTGCTGTTTTAGATGGAATGTTCTGTGTATATCTGTTAGAACCATCTAGTCCAATGTGTCATTCAGAGCCACTTTTTCCTTACTGATTTTCTGTTTGGATGGTCTATCCATTGATGTAAGTGGGGTGTTAAAGTCCCCTACGGTTACTGTATTACTATCATTTACTTCCTTTATATTTGTTATTAACTGCTTTATATATTTGAGTGTTCCCACATTAGGCGCATAAATATTTACAATTGTTATATCTTCTTGTTGGGTTATTCTGCTTATGAATATATAGTGTCCTTCTTTTTCTATTTTTACAGTCTTTGTTTTAAAGCCTATTTTGGGGGGCACCTGGGTGGGTCAGTTGGTTAAAGCCTCTGCTTTCTGCTCAGGTCATGATCTCAGGGTCCTGGGATCGAGCCCCGCATTTGGCTCTCTGCTCAGCAGGGATCCTGCTTCCCCGTCTCTATCTGCCTGTCTCTTTGCCTACTTATGATCTCTGCCTGTCAAAATAAATAAATAAAATATTTTTTTTAAAAGTCTATTTTGTCCAGTAGAAGTATTGCTACTCTGGCTTTCTTTTTCCTTCCATTTGCATGATAAATGCTTTTCCATCCCCTCACTTTCAATTTGCATGTGTCTTTAGGTCTGAAACGAGTCTCTTGTAGACAGCATATTGTTCGGTCTTGTTTTTTAATCCATTTCATCACCCTATGTCTTTTGATTGGAGCGTTTAGCCTCTTTACTTTCAAAGTAATTATTGGTAAGTGTGTACTTAATGCCATTTTGTTATTTGTTTTATGTTTGTTTTGTAGTTCTTGTTTGTCCCTTTCGTCTCTTGTTCTCTTTTCTCACAGTTTGCTGGCTTTATGTAGTGGTATAATTGGATTCCTGTCTATTTTTTGTGTGTCTATTAGTGGTTTTTGATTTGTAGTTATCATTAAGTTTGTATATAAAAACTTCTGCATAGAGTAGTCAATATATTAAGTTAATGGTCCTTTAAGTGTGAACTCTTTTCTTCTTCTTCAAGTTTTTATTTAAATTCCAGTTAGTTAATAAATAGTGTAATATTAGTTTCAGATGTAGAATTAGTGATTCAACACTTCCATACAATATCCACCAACTGTCACAACCAGTGCACTCCTTAATCCCCATCACCTATTTAACCTATCCCCCCACCTTCTTCCCCTCTCATAACCATCAGTTTATTCTCTATAATTAGGAGTCTGTTTCTTGGTACCTCTCTCTTTTCTCTCCCTGTGTTCTTTTGTTTTGTTTCTTAAAATTCCACATATGAGTGAGATTATATGTTATTTGTCTTCCTCTGACTGACTGAATAGCAACATGCAAAAGAACGAAATTGTACCACTTTCTTACACCATACACAAAAATAAATTCAAAATGGATTAAAGACTTAAATGTGAACAGGAAACCATTAAAATCCTAGAGGAAACACAGGCTGTAACCTCTTTGACATTGGCTATAGCAGCTTCTTACTAGGTATGTCTCCTGAGGCAAAGGAAACAAAAGCAAAAGTAAACTATTGGGAACTTCATCAGAATAAGAAGCTTCTGCACAGCAAAGGAAACAATCAACAAGACTAAAAGTCAGCCTACAGAATGGGAGAAGATATTTGCAAATGATATATCTGATAACACCCAGAAACAAATAATCCAGTTAAAAAATAAGCAGAGGATATGAATAGATATTTTTCCAAAGAAGACATACAGATGGCCAGTAGACACATGGCCTTTACATTTTAGATATGTGAATCCCCTGATCTTTATAGATACACTTAATTTTATTGCTTTCCTCCTTCCTACTTTTCCTCCTTTAACTTATGTTGTTTGCTTTGCACTCAGAGTCCCTTTTAACATATCTTGTAGGGCTGGTTTACTGGTTATGAATTCCTTTTAACTTTTGTCTGGGAAACTCTTTATCTCTCCTTTTATTCTGAATGATAGCCTTGCTAGATAGAGTGTTCTTGGCTGCAGATTTTTTTCTTTTATCACTTTAACTATATCATGCCACTCTTCTGGCCTACAGAGTTCCTGCTAAAAAATCAGCTCATAGCCTTGTGGGATTTCCCTGATATGTAACTGTCTTGTTTGCTCTTGCTGCTTTTCAAATTCTCTTATCACTACTTTTTGCTGCTTTTATAACTATGTGTTTTGGTGTGGACCTTCTTTGGTTGATTTTGTTGGAGCCTCTCTTTGTCTCTTGGATCTGGATTTCTGCTTCCTTCCCCTGATTTGGGAAGTTTTCAGCTATTATTTCTTCAAATAAATTTTCTCTTTCTTTTTTTCTCTCTTCTCCTTCTGGGATCCCAATAATGTGATTGTTATTATGCTTGATGGTGTCCTTGTTCAGTTTGATTGCTTTCCATCACTTACTCCTCCTCCAATTCCATGATCCATTCTTCTACTTCCTCTGGTCTACTATTTATTGTATTTAGTGTATTTTAAATTTCAGTTATGAGTTCTTGATTTCTGACTGATTCTTTTTTATGCTTTTTCTCTTTGCTAAGGATTTCACTGAGGTCCTCCACTCTTTTTCAAATCAAGTGAGTGTCTTTATGATCATTACTGTAAATTATCTATCAGTCATATTACTTATCTCCATTTTGTTTAGGTCTCTCCTTATGATTCTGTCCTATTCTTCCATTTTGGACATACTTCTTCATCTTCTTAATTTGTCTAACTCTCTGTATCTGTTTCTTTGTGTTAGGAAAGTTAGCTACATCTCCTGCTGTTGAAAGTAGTGGCCTTATAAAGAAGAGATCCAGTAGTGCCCTGTAATACAAGGTCATCTGTTCACCAGCACCTGGTACTTTAGGGGTATCTGTGTATATTGCATATGCCATACCCTTGTAGCTAAACTGCTTTTACCTTCAGTCAAGTTATCTACAATGGCTCTCTTTGCCTGTAGTGGGCAGGATTTGGTCTCTGTGTAGTGGGCCAGTCTTGGGTCATTTTGGGCTTCAGTTGAGTTGGACCAGCCATTTGCTAGAGATAAATAGCACTGAAGTGCAGGGCACTTTCCCTGTACTATTTCCTGAGAGGCTTTTGTTGGTGGGTGGGGTCTGCAGTCAGACAGATAGCTGCCCCAGCCCACTGTTGGGGCCACAGCCTGACTAGTGTATGTGGTTTTCTTCTACCATCACTGGAACAGCAGTCACTTTGGACTGGTACTAGTCCTTGTCGGCACTACTTGGTCATTGCCAGGCTTGCAGCAACACGTTGAATGGGATTCAACCTAAAGTGTACTGGAAGGAGGCAGGTTTGCAAGGGAATATAGGGGAGAGGTGTTAGCAAAGTTTGCACAGGTCTGTGAGGGAGCTGCAGCTATCCAGAACTCTTGCCAAGACCGGCCTGGTTTGAGGGGGCAGATCTACAGAAGCGAGGGGGAAAGCATTCTGGTAGCAAGCTAGGTGGAGAATGTTGGCACTGAAATGGTTCTGCAGGTGTCCGTGCATCTAGGCTAGGGGAGGCACATGGCATCCACTAGCTCTTTCATTCTTGTAGAGATATTTCAACAATCGCTGCCCCTCCAGTGCATGCTCAGATTAGTAAATAACCGTTCCCATGTACCCCCAGATATTTCTCAAATTGCTGTTTCTATGCTTACCTCAGGGCTTCGTGCTATTTCTTTAGAGGTGGGGATTCAGTATTTTCTTGCCCTCAGGCCTTCCCAGAGCTGAGCCCACTGATTTTTTTTTAAAGTTCCAGGTGTTAATTTAAGCCAAAGATGTTATGGGGATTTGTCTTCCCCACTCGAGTGCCCTGTGCCTGGGGTGTTTGGTGTGAGGGTTTGTCTCTGTACCCTCTCCAGCCCGCAGCATCCCTCCCATGGATAGCTCCATGGATCTGTTTAGCTCCCAACTGTGTGTCTCCACTCTCCCTACCCTCTTTGATGTGTCCCTTACATTTAGCTGTAGAGAGTTCTGCTAGTCTTCATGTTGTTTTCTGGATTGTTTACACTGATGTAGGATCTTACCTAGTTTTATCTGCGGGATGGTGAGCTGAGGATCCTCCTACTTGGCTGTCTTCTGCAGAAGTTTGATATGGACCTAACCATTTCTATATATACAGGTCATTGGCATTAGGTACATATACAGTATTATGCAGCTATCACCACCATCCATCTCCAGAACTTTTTCATCTTCCCAAACTGAAACTCCATGCCTGCTAAATGGTAACTCCCCATTCCTTTGTCCTTCTGACCCCTGAAAACCACTATTCTACTTCCTATATATGAATCTGACTAATGTTAATTATCTCATATAAGTGGAGTCATACAGTATTTGTCCTTTTATGTCTGCTTTATTCCACTTAGTGTAATGTCTTCAAGATTCATCTATATTATATCACGTGTCAGAATTCCACTCATTTTTTAAAAGATTTTATTTATTTATTTGACAGAGAGAGAGAGAGATCACAAGTAGGCAGAGAGGCAGGCAGAGAGAGAGGGGGAGGAAGAGAGGAAGGGAAGCAGGCTCCCTGCTGAGCAGAGAGCCTGATGCGGGGCTCGATCCCAGGACCCTGGGATCATGACCTGAGCCGAGGGCAGAGGCTTTAACCCACTGAGCCACCCAGGATCCCCAGAATTCCACTCATTTTTAAGGCTGCACTTTTATTATCTATCGTCCATTGCAATTAATTTTAAATGCCTCTTTACCAACAAAGTCAACTGAGCACTTTGTGAATCTTTGCTGTCAGGGACTTTACAAATTAGAAGTAGAACTAAGACATCTATGTAAGAAGACATCCAGCTACAATTGGATGTGACAATTGCAGTGACATGGCACACAGCAGGTGGTGATGATGTGCACGCCCTTGCTTCTTCCTCTTTCTCAACTCCATCTTCACGGGAGCAGCTGTGGTACCCGTGGTTCAGTAGTGGACATGTAGCTTTGTCCTTGCCCAGGAGCTGCACATCCTCAAGGTGTCCAGCCAGGAGATGCTCATCCAGATCAAGGCTCATGTAGCCTTGCTAGAGGGCATCACTCGAGAAAATCAAGTCGTGCTCCTGGCAGGCACACCCTAGAGGACGAGGCAGCTGTAGGTCAGTGTGGAGTGGAGGCTCTGACCACCCTGGAGACAAAATTCCTGGTTCCCTGGTTTTTTCTAGGAAAGTAAGGGAGCAGACTCCCAAGGTAGCCAAACAGAAAAAGGAGAAGACAGGCCAAGCCAGGTGGTGGATGCAGTACAACCAGCACTTTGTCAGTGTCGTGCCCACCTTCACAAGGAAAGAGCCCCAGTGCCAACTCAAGTCTGTTGTAATCCTGCCTCTCCCCGATAAAGCCACTTAGTTCAGTCAAAAAACAAACAAACAAACAAAAAACCCACCATAGTTTAAGAGCATGTAATAGTAATAGCTGTTATCTATGTAGCTTTTATTTCTTAGAGGGTTTACATCCATATTATCTCATTTAATCCTCAAGACAATCCTACATATGCATGAATAGCTTCCAGTTGAGTGTTTCTATGAATATAAGTGGTACAAATAGCTTCAGACCATCAAATCTCCCATGAATGTAAGATTCCTGACAGCAGATACCTTGTTTTGTTCCTTGTTTTATACCTACCACTCAAAATTGGTGTTGAATAAATAAAGAGATTACTGTGGTCTTTTGTCATGGAGGACCTTTCTCCATTGGAGAATTAACATCTTAGATAGCCCTTATATGGTGAGTAGGATGTCAGTAAGCTATGGTGGCTGAAGATGGGATTTCACAGGGATGGACTTGTATGAGCACTTATGAAAGTGATGTATAGCGGAAACCACTGGTTCCATTGGTCCTGGGGAGAGGCACGAAAATATTTACTAAGGCTACTAGCAATAGAGTTGTTGTTGGTCATATTTTTAAGATTTTTATTTATTTGAGAGAGAGCAAAAGAAAGAGCACAAGTGGCAGGGAGGAGCAGAGGGAGAGGGACAAGCAAACTGAGGACCTGAGATCATGACCTGAGCTAAAATCAAGAGTCAGATCTTGACCAACCAAGCCACCCAGGTGCCCCTCGCAGTAGAGTTTTTAATGAAGCTTTAAAATATTTAACTTTGAAGAAAGAATTCTCAAATGCCATTAAAGTAGCTCTTTTTCTTTTAAATAGGTTAGAATGTGGATATTTGAGTATTTATTATCTTAGCTTTTTTATGCAGTTTTCTGTGAAGTATATTTTTCCATTGAATTTAATTATTTTCATTTTTTGCATGTAAGTCCCATTTTCCTATATTAGAAATATCGAATTGTTTTTACTCATTGGAATTGTGAACTGTTAGGCATCCAGTAATTTTCCTAGATTCTGTGATATATTTATTGTTGTTATTAAAAATTCGAAGTAGTGGACATTGATGGCATTAGCTTTGGGGTTAAGAAAAGAAGTGATACATGAACATACAGAATCTTTAACTTTCTTAGCCATTTCTGGCCTTAGCAAGTTTTCTTTGTTTATAAATCACTTACCAAGACCTCTCCCTCTCTCTTTTTCCAACCATTTTGAAAAGGCAAATAGTATTCATTTTACTGGTATCTGGTGGCCTTTGATTAGATTCTCAGACTGATATAATGATGTCATAAAATATAATAGAGATTCTGTTCTATCACTGAGGTGCTTAGCTGTGGCTTAAATTATTCCCTGGCCAGAGACAGGTGTTTTTCTGAGAGTAGTGCCCTATTCCCATGGTGAAGGTCAGGTCTCACTTGTGTGTATTTGGTGATTATCTGGTATGACCAATGTGTAGGTTTTAAATTTTGTTCAGTAAAGAATTTAAACCTAAGAATTGTATTTCTTTATCACAAATAACATGTTATGGAGTTTACCAAGCTCCATTTTCAAAATGGCTTTACAATTTCTGACTTACATGAATGTTAGGTCATTCTAATTGTTTTCTTATTAATCAACACAACCATATTTCCTTGATTCTAAGATTTAGAGTTTTGTAATTTTTTAAAGATTTTACTTATTTAGAGAGTGTGGTAGGGGGAGTGGAGAGCAGGGCAGAGGAAGAGGGAAAATCTAAAGCAGACCCCACACCCGGTGCGGCGCCCAACCTGGGACTCAGTTCCACAACCATGAGATCATGGCCTGAGATGAAACCAAGAGTTGGATGCTCAACCAACTGAGTCACCTGGCTGCCCCTAAGATTCAGCTTTTTAAAAAAACTTGTAATGTTTTTTATCAGCAGTGCGACTAACATTTTGCAATGTCTTAAAGAAAAAGAGTTTTTCCCAAATTTCCAGCTTGTACAAGGCACAAAGATGGCAAAAAAGGTTTTTGGTTAAAAAATTTACCTTCAGGGCGCCTGGGTGGCTCAGTGGGTTAAGTCGCTGCCTTCGGCTCAGGTCATGATCTCGGGGTCCTGGGATCGAGTCCCACATCGGGCTCTCTGCTCAGCAGGGAGCCTGCTTCCTCCTCTCTCTCTGCCTGCCTCTCTGCCTACTTGTGATCTCTCTCTGTCAAATAAATAAATAAAATCTTTAAAAAAAATTAAAAAAAAAATTTACCTTCAAGGGGTACCTGGGTAGTTCAGTCAGTTAAGCATCCAACTCTTAATTTTGACACAAGATATGATCTCAGGGTCATGAGATTGAGCCCTGCGGTGGGGTCTTCATTCTGGACATGGAACCTGCTTGGGATTTTCTCCCTCTCTCTCTGCCCCCACAAACTGGAAAAACAAACAAACAAACAAACAAAAAAAAAAAATTCTACCCTTAAAAAATTAAGGAGAAGATTGGTCTTTATACATTTCTATCTTTCTCTCTGTTTCTGTCAAACTCTTAAAATTAAGTGGCAGTTCAATTAGTAAACCTAAATGCCACTCATCTTTTCTGCACAGTTCATTAATCTTATTTTTATTCTAAATGTAAATACCTCTAAGCCAAATTAAATAAAATTATTCTAGTATCCCAGAAGGAATAGGTCTGTAGATGAAAATAATAAGTGTTGGGATGTACCTTATTCTCTATTCATAAAGTTTTTAAAGGAAATAAGTAGATTATTACCATTGAATTTAATATTCTGCACTGGAGAGTTCAAGTATTCACTTAGCCTTAACAAGTGATTATGAGGCTAAGTGATAATACCAGGTGTGCTCTTTCAAAGCAAATCTGTTTAAAAGGTAATAGTGTATATATATATGCATATATGTGTGTGTGTGTATAATAAAAACCATGTTTTTCATGTAAGATGAATCCTTACATGAGACTTTAATGTTATTACCCAATAATTTTTGAAAAGATGACTAGTGGTCTTGTTCTTTGTTTTGTTATATGTCAATTTGTGGCACATCTTTTAACATTACTATTATAAAACCGTTAAAGCACCAAGGAGAGGGGCGTCTGGCTGGCTCAGTGGGTTAAGTCACTGCCTTCGGCTCGGGTCATGGTCTGAGTCCTGGGATCAAGCCCCGCGTTGGGCTCTCTGCTCAAGAGGGAACCTGCTTCCCCTTCTCTGTCTGCCTGCCTCTCTGCCCCGCCCCCCCGTCAAATAAATAAATAAATCTTAAAAAAAAAAAAAAAAAAAAAAAAAAAAAAGAAGCACCAAGGAGAAGTGCTGGTCAGAGAATGAAGCTCAGGTACACAGAAGCACAGCCAGATCACTGGAATGGACATGATTGGTCAGAAGCATCTTGACTTCCGTAAGCGGGCCTTATGCTCATGGAGTAGTTCATGGCCTTTAATACTGCCAAGAATGTTTGTGGGGCTTTCTAGAATTCCATCTCAGCACTGTCATTTTGGAAATGCAAATAAAACTTTATTTAGGAAACTAAGATTTCTCTTTCATTAATATAGTTAGAGATAAAATATTATTTGGCAAGAAGAGCTTCCATTCAAGGGTCCCCACTGAGACACGTGTGCCACAGTTATCCTAATCCAACTTGTTATTTGGTCCCTGGTTATCCTCAAGTATTATCTTTCAGTGAATGACCCATCAAGACATAGCTACAAATAAGATAGCACATTGAACAGATGACTCTCTGGAAAGGAGTAACTCAATAAAAGTTTCAGGTCCACCTAAAGATATTTTCTAGGAAGCAGAATATAACAGTTTCAAATAAAATGACAGAGATCTATTAACAGACTATTGGGTCACATATTAAGAAGTCTTTTTATTTGTTCAAAAAGTAATTTTTAGAGCATCTGCACTCTACCCTTATTACTCTGAGGATAAAATGGAAAACCTCAGGATAATTTAAAGGGTGTATATTCTCTGCTAACTTTATCTTTTAAAATTCAGATATAATTTACATAACATAAAGTTCACCATTTTATTTATTTTTTTTACTTCTAAAAAATTTTTATTTAAATTCTAGTTAACATACAGTATAATCTTACTTTAGTATACAATATAGTGATTCAGTACTTCCATAGAACCACCCAGTGCTCATCACAACAAGTGCACTCCATAATTTCTCTCACCACTTTTATTCAACATAGTACTGGATGTCCATAGTACTAGTCCTAGCCACAGCAAGCAGACAAGAAAAAGAAATAAAAGGCATCCGAGGGGCGCCTGGGTGGCTCAGATGGTTAAGCGTCTGCCTTGAGCTCAGGTCATGATCTTAGGGTCCTGGGGCCCCATGTCGGCCTCCCTGCTCAGCAGAGAGTCTGCTTCTCCCTCTTCCTCTGCTTGCTCTCTCTCTCTCTCTCTCGGATGAATAAATAAAATCTTAAAGAGAAAAAGGCATCTAAATTGGTAAGGAGGAAGTAAAACTTCCACTATTTGCAGATGACATGGTGTTATATGTAGAAAACTAAAGTCTCCACCAGAAAACTACTAGAACTGATAAATGTTGCGAGATACAAAATCAGTGTACAGAAATCTGTTACATTTCCTTTTTTTTTTTAACACAGCACATCACTAGTTTTTGATGTAGTGTTCCATGATTCATTGTTTGTGTATTTACAGTATACATTTCAGTGTTTTTTCTTTAGTGTATTTATAAGGTTTTACAACTACCACCATGATCTAATTTTAGAAAATTTTCATAACCCCGAAAAGAAACCCTGTACCCCATTAGCAGTCATTCCTTGTTTTCCCACCACCTCCTGATAACCATTAATCTGCTCTCTATCTATGGTTTTTCTTCTTCTAGACATTTCATAAATGGAATCACGGAGTATGTATGGTGTGTGGCTTCTTTCAGTTAGCCTGTTTTCGAGGTTCATCCATGTAATAGCATGTATCAAACCCTTCATTCCTTTTTATGCCTAAGTAATACTCCATCGTATGGATATGCCACATTTTGTTTATCCATTCATCAGTTATGGACATTTGAGTTATTTCTACTTTTTGCTTCATTTTGTATCTCTCCCCCATCACTCTGCACTTCAGTGAGTGACTGTCTTTCAGTTCTTCTCTAATACCAAGCTCTCCTCCAGGGGTTTTGTACTTGTTCATGCTTTGGTCTACAGCCACCCCTTTCCTCATTCTCTCCATTTACTTGCTTAACTTTCAAACATCCTGGTTCAAATTTGTTTCTTCAGGGATGCCTTCCCCAAACTATACCAGAGTCCCTTGTTTTATGTTCTCATAGCATTAGCCTTCTTTCCTTCATAATATTCCTCTTAATTTATAACTATATACTTGAGTGTACTGTCTCTCTGCCTCCCTCTCCCAACTCTAGTATACTTTAAATTTCATGAAAGCAAGGTTGAACCTGTTTTTTACTTGTAATTGTATCCATGGAGCATAGCATGGTACCCAGCATATATAGTTGTTGAATGTATTAATGCATGAATATATTTACAGTGCTAAGTACTAGGGATACAAAAATGAAAAACAGTCTCTGTTCACATGGAACTTGCAATGCAGATTTAAGAAGACAAGTAAACAATTATTTTGCAATAAGAAGTGCTATAATGGCAGTGTCTACACATGTTGTGAGACCAGGAGGAAACAGGAGGAAAGTAAGGAAAAGCTTCATGGAAGTAGCTTTTGAACTAGCACTTACTCTGCCTCACTTGGTAGAATGGTAGGTCTTGAAAGGAGAAACTTGAGTGGCTTACTACTGTGTTTTACTTCATAGAAGAGTACTCAGTAATATTTATAGAATTGAATCAAATTCAGTTTTCCTGGCAGACAGGCAAATTGAGAACACTTCAAATATAGAGATAATAATTTTGGACTACAGAGATAAGTAGTTAAGTATCTTTATAGTGTGCAGTGGGAGTGTAGCAAGAGATAGGGCTGGGTTATAGGAAGAGCATATGACTAGATATAGTTCATATTATCGTGGTTATGGATTTCTGTTTTATTCAGAGGATTGAAATTTGTTGAGCTTATTGTTTCTTATTAGGCTTAGATAGCTCCATACTTAACCAGTAGAAGTTCCTTTGAACTGACACCTGTCCTTCACATATGTCCCCCCTCATTCACTGAGCATTTCCTTTCTGGTGAAAGATTCCAGTTTATCATTTACTTTCCTTACCCTGATTCTGGAATTAGCTGTTTCCTCCATCTCCCCTATTTCATTTTAGTGCAAAATTACTGAAGTGGAAGAAAGGATGCTCTGGGTACTTGGTGTACTTATTGCTTCTAACCCCTCTCAGTGAACAGAACTAGGATATATATGCTTATACACACACATGAACAGCTGTATTTATTTCTCTATCAATATGTGTGTGTGTATTATGTTTGTGTAAACAGTCTTTCTAGCCTCCCTCTCTTCTATATTTTATGTAAATGCATTCTTTGACAATGAGAAACTTCGCTCCCCTTATCCTCACTTTATTTACTTATGCTCAGTCTTCTTGTGTATTACTCATCTCCTGACCATTCTGGTCACCTGCTTACTCAGCCTTTGATTTTCCCCTCCCAAACTTCTACTATTGGGAAGCTACCCAATCTCAAGAGTCTCAACTATATTCTTACAGGTGCCCATGCCAGAAGCATCAGTGTCGTTCTTTTTAAGATTTATTTATTTATTTGAGAGAGAGGGAGAGAATGAGAGGCAGAGCATTAGAGGGGAGAAGTCAGAAGGAGAAACAGACTCCCCACCGAGCAGGGAGCCCAATGTGGGACTCGATCCCGGAACTCCAGGATCATGACCTGAGCCAAAGGCAGTTGCTTAACCAACTGAGCCACCCAGGTGCCCCTTTCAGTGTCATCCTTCTTACCTCTCTCCAAACCCCAAATCCATCCAAGTAGTAAATTCTTTCAGCTCGACCTTCAAATAGAACCAGTTCACCTCACCTCTACTGCAGCTATTCTAAATCAAGCTACCAGTATTATTTCTTGCATGTATTTTAGGATTCTTGTCATTGGCTCTCTGCTTCTTTCCACCTTTCCCTCTGATGTCTATTCTTTAGCAATAGCCAATATGATCTTTCTAAAACCTAAATCAGATTATGTCATCATTGCCCAAAACCTACTGGTAGTTTCTCTTCTCATTCAGTTTAAAAGCCAGAATTCTTACCAAGGTTTGATGCCCTCTATCCCTCTTTCCCTCACTGTAATTCAGCTGTACTGGCCTTTTTAGATTCCACAAGGATCATACTCGTACTTCAGGGCCTTTGCCCTTTCTGTTTCCTCAGAAAGCTCTTCCCTTAGACATCCACACATACTACTCCCTCACTTCATTCAGTTCTCTGTTTAAATGTGACTTTATCAGTAAAGCTTTCCCTGCCTACCCAATGTAAGATAGCATCCTTTTCTTCATTCTCTGTGACTTTATTTATGCTTATATGTTTATTGTATTTGTTATGACCAGACATAATATTTAAGAGCAGAGATTTGGGTCTAATTTTTCTTTCTTTCTTTCTTTCTTTGGTCTAATTTTTCTTTTTTTTTATTTATTCTTTTTTTTAAATATTTTATTTATTTATTTGACAGTGAGAGATCACAAGTAGGCAGAGAGGCGGGCAGAGCAGAAAGCCCGACGTGGGGCTTGATCCCAGGACCCTGAGATCATGACCCGAACCGAAGGCAGCGGCTCAACCCACTGAGCCACCCAGGCGCCCCGTGGTCTAATTTTTCTTGAACACAGTGTCCCTGCCACCTAGAATAATGTCTGACAGATAGACTCATGATAAATATTTGTGCCCTCATGTTTAATACATTCATTTGGGTAAAATCAGTTTTGTTGATATATTAATAATATCTGTTTTTATAGCTATAAATTAGATGTTTAACCTGTTTTATGAAGAGAATTGGTGTCAAATGAGAAATGACCTGACTTTAAGAGAGACAGTTCACTTCCAGAATGTATGTTAAAAGGTTCAGAAAGCAGAATTAAGAGATTAGAGATATTTTGAAAAAGAACTTGTTAATGGAATTGATAAAAGCTATCTATGCTCATCAACAGCTGTACATTTCTAAGATCCAGATTTTACCTTGCTGCCTTAGTTTGGCAGACCCTCTCAAGGCCATTTCTCAAAGACTGTCCTTATTCCCTAATTGTAAGCTTACTTTCTGCACCGAGAGTGTTAGGCATCTCATGTTTTCTGGCATCTCTTACTTTTCTTAATATATAGTACATATTTCATTTTCTATCAGAGTATAGTAACTTGGTAAGTTTCTTCTTCTATTCTTTCCACTTCTAGTACAAAATATTTGAAAGCTGAAACATATCTGAAGTAGTGGAGTTGTTCTAGTTGCTTCAGCAGTGCCTGGGGCTCTAGAGAGTATGAACTGTTCACCTTAAGAAAAAGCAGGTAATTCCATCAAGAAAGCCTTCCTTTAGGGCTAGGTTTCATTGCCTTATATTTCTTAACCTGTGAGATTTTGTTTCTTCATCTATGGAATTATCTCTAACAGTATCCTTGCAAGAGTTGTAAATACAGGGGCGCCTGGGTGGCTCAGTGGGTTAAGGCCTCTGCCTTCAGCTTGAGTCATGATCTCAGGGTCCTGGGATCAAGCCCTGCATTGGGCTCTCTGCTCAGCAGGGAGCCTGCTTCCCCCTCTCTCTCTGCCTGCCTCTCTGCCTTCTTGTGATCTCTATCAAATGAATAAATAAAATCTTAAAAAAATAAAAAAGAGTTGTAAATACATGTAAGTGGTTGGCACATAGTAGAGGTTCTTTGAGTACTCATTTCTCTTCTCACCTTCCCTGACCTTCCACTAATCAATAAAACTTAATGTTTTATCTATATTAATAAGTTCTTATGGATCTTAACTAAATTTTCCTATCAAAATAGTTAAAGTTAGTGAATATAAGTAAACAGAAAGCATATGGGATTGTTTTCACTCCAAAATTGCTGAAGGCTAATATTAGATTTAGTATCTCCCCTTTATCTTTCTGGCATAGAAATAGAGAAGAGAGAGTTAACTTCACCTGAGTGACCAAGCAAAACCAATCTAGATGAAAGTACAAAGGGAGTTTCCAAGCATTTAACTCATGGGTACTCTTCCTTTGTAAGTTTATCTTAATTTGGTAAGACATGTGCAGACATATCATGGAGATGTAGGGATATTTTTGTTTTTTTCCAAAAATAAAAATGCTTTAAAGTATGCCTTTTGGTAGTGCCAGCAACATGTGAATTCAGAAAATTGTCTTTTAAGTAAAAGAATGAGTATGTCCTTTTATACTACTCTTGTCAACAAGAATGTACCCTCAGCTTTATGGGATAAGAACTTTATCTGGTATACTGAACTCCAACCTCATTTCCTAGCAAGCACCATTGATTTTAGTTAGATATTAAGGATGTGTAAACAGACTCTGAAAAAGTGGACTTAAAATTGGTGGGAAAAATCATAGATTATAAAGGTAATGATCTTGAAGTTCTCTAGAAAAAGAAAACTTCTGACCCTACATCATACCAGGCCAAAGTATAGATTCATGAAAGAGAAATGTAATAGACAAAAACATGGGTGAATATTTATTTGACCTAAGTGTGAGGAGGAGATTTTAAGTATTCTAGCAAAGGTAGACACTTCATGGGAATATGGTGGTAGATTTGACAATTCCAGGTTTTTTAAATGTGTAATACAATATGTAGTAGGTGCTTTACTAAAGTCAAAGTGCTAAGATTAGGAAACACTGCCCTAGAACTCTATGATCTACAACCTACATCTACTTTCCATGTCATGCAGGCAATGGTATCACCTGATGTTTTGCAACAGTATAACCAGTATTACCAGCTTCTCAATTTGCAGCATTTGCTTTCTTACTGCTTGCTGCTCTGCTGCTTAGCGGATGCCATCTATATTAATTTTTTGTTACATCAGTATCCTCCTACAAGGTATTTAGTCTGTATTAATTAGGACAAAGGCTAAACAACTAAAATAGACTCAAAATGTAAAAGCTCAAATAAGATAGATGTTAATTATTTCTCATGCAGTAGTTCAGGGTAAATAGGTAGGTTCTACCTCATAAAATTATTTAAGGACCTGAGCAACAAGGTGACTCAGCCAATTTCTCTCATCACCAGCTTGGCCACACCTGGGTTATTGACTCATTTGAATTCTATGGAGCGGATGGAGGAAAGAGAGCACGAGAAGTCATACCATTCTCTTAAAATCTAGCCCTGGGGCACCTGGGTGCTTCAGCTGATTAAGTGTCTGCCTTCCTCTCAGGTCATGGTCCCAGGGTTCTGGAATGGAGTTCTTACTCAGTGGGGAGCCCACTTCTCCCTTTCCCTCTGATGCTCACCCTGCTTAAGCTCTTGCTTGCGCTCTCTCTCTCTCTCTTGCTGTAATAAATAAATAAAATCATTAAAAAATCTAGCCCTAAAAGTGGCATATATTGCTTCTGCTCATACTGTATTAGAAAGAGCTTAGCCACATGGCCAGTCCTAACAGTAGAGGAAACTAGAAAGTGCAGTCCCACCATGTCCCCAGGAAGGAAAGGAGAACAGATTTTGGTGGACAGCAGTTTCTACCACAACCCCTGTCTGTGCTGCCTCTAAATAGCTGATAAGGCCGATGACAATGTGGGAGTTAAACTCAGTAAGAAATAACTCAATAAGAAAAATAGACACATCCTTAAAGAAACAAGGAGAAGGTACAAATTCAGTTTAAAAAAGAAAAATAGAGGTGCGTGGGTGGCTCAGTGGGTTAAAGCCTCTGCCTTCAGCTCAGGTCATAATTCCAGGGTCCTGAGATTGAGCCCTGCATCGGGCTCTCTGCTCAGCAGGGAGACTGCTTTCTCCTCTCTCTCTCTCTCTGCCTGCCTCTCTGCCTACTTGTGATTTCTGTCTGTCAAATAAATAAATAAAATCTTTAAAAAAAAGAAAAAAGAAAAATATATCCTTGTATATATGTCAATTAGTATTTGACAGGGGAGCCAAAAATACTCAGTGAGGAAAGGGTAGTCTCTTCAATAAACAGTGTTGGGAAAATTGGGTAACCATTTGTAAAAGAGTGAAATTAGACTCCTGTCTTGTACCACTCACAAAAATTATATCAAAATGCGGGCGCCTGGGTGGCTCAGTGGGTTAAGCCGCTGCCTTTGGCTCAGGTCATGATCTCAGGATCCTGGGATCGAGTCCCGCATGGGGCTCTCTGCTCAGCAGGGAGCCTGCTTCCTCCTCTCTCTCTCTCTGCCTGCCTCTCCAACTACTTGTGATTTCTCTCTGTCAAATAAATAAATAAAATCTTTAAAAAAAATTATATCAAAATGGATTAAAGTCTTAAGGCATGAAACCAGAAAACCCTGTAAGAAGACACAGGAGAAAAGCTCCTTCACATTGGTCTTGGGACTGATTTTTTTTATTATTACTATATTATGTTACTCACCATACAATATATCATTAGTTTTGATGTCGTGATTTTTTGGATATGATAACAAAATCACAACCAACAAAAAAGCAAAGTAAGTGGGACTATATCAAACTGAACTTCTACACAGCAAAAGAAACACTCAGAATGAGAGACAACTAATGGGATGGTAGAAAACATTTCCAAATCATATATCTGATAAGGGATTAGTAGCCAAAATGTGTAAAGAACTCTTATAATTCAATAGCAAGAATACAAACAACCCAATTTAAAAATGGCCAGATCAACTAAATAGACTTTTTTCCAAAGAAGAGTTACAAATGGCCAACAGATACATGAGAAGGTGCTAGACATGATTAATTGGGAAATGCAAATCAAAATCACTATGAGATATCACTCCACACCCAAAAGTATGGCTACGATCAAAAAAGACAAGAGATAAGTGTTCATCTTGCCATTTGCGACAACGTGGATGGAATGAGAGCATATCATGCTTAGCGAAATAAGTCAAGCAGAGAAAGACAACTATCATATGATCTCCCTGATATGAGGAAGTGGAGATGCAACAACATGGGGGTTTAAAGAGGTAGGAGAAGAATAAATGAAACAAGATGGGATTGGGAGGGAGACAAACCATAAGTGACTCTTAATCTCACAAAACAAACTGAGGGTTGCTGGGGGGAGGGGGTGGGTGGGAGAAGGGGGTGGGATTATGGACATTGGGGAGGGTATGTGCTTTGGTGAGTGCTGTGAAGTGTGTAAATCTGGCGATTCACAGACCTGTACCCCTGGGGATAAAAATATATGTTTATAAAAAATAAAAAATTTTAAAAAAATAAAAATAAAAATAAAAAAAGATACAAACTTCCAGTTTTAAGTTCTGAGGATCTAACATACAATTTGGTGATTATAGCTCATAATACTGTATTACATACTTGAAAGTTGCTAAGAGAATAGATCCTAAATGTTCTCACCACAAAAAAGAACGGTGGGGTGCCTGGGTGGCTCAGTCTTTAAGCATCTGCCTTCAGCTTAGGTCATGATTCCAGAGTCCTGGAATTGAGCCTCACATCAGGCTCCCTGCTCCTTTGGGAAGCCTGCTTCTCCCTCTCCAACTCCCCTTGCTTGTGTTCCCTCTCTCACTGTCTGTCTCTCTGTCAAATAAATAAATATTTTTTAAAAATGGTAATTATGTGATGGGATGGAAGTGTTAGCTAATGTTAGAGTGGTGATTATTTTACAGCATATAAATGTGTCAAACCAGCAAATTGTACATCTTAAACTTACACAGTGTTATATATGTGGCAGTTATATTTCAAAGGGACTGGAAAAAAAGAGAAATATGAAAGACTAGTGACAGTACATCTACAGTCATTTGAGTTTTGACAAGGGTTATCAAGACCATTCCATGAAGAAAAGAACAGTCTTTTCAACAAATGGTGCTGGGACAACTGAATATCCACATACAAAAGAGTATAAAAATGAATCAAAGCCCTAAATGTAAGAGCTAAAACTACAAAACTCTTAGAATTTTCCTTCTTTAGCCTTAGCCCTCATATCCTAGGAATTTATTGTACGTATATAAATAGATATCTATGAAAATATTTGTCTACATGTATGGTGAGTACAAAAGATTTTAAAAAGTTAAAAGCAACTGAAATGTTTAAAAATAAAACATTCAATAATTTGAAGTAATTTAAATATTTTATAATAAACTGTCAATAATTTATGGTATATCCAAATGATTCACATATTCATTTTTAAATTATGTTGTAGAAAATTATTTAATGGGGGCGCCTGGGTGGCTCAGTGAGTTAGGCCGCTGCCTTCGGCTCAGGTCATGATCTCAGGGTCCTGGGATCGAGTCTCTGCTGAGCAGAGAGCCTGCTTCCTCCTCTCTCTCTCTGCCTGCCTCTCTGCCTACTTGTGATCTCTCTCTCTGTCAAATAAATAAATAAAATCTTTAAAAAAAAGAAAAGAAAAGAAAATTATTTAATGTCATGGAAAATGTTAACACTGTATTAACATTAAAGTAGATCATAAATAATATATTTAATATAGTCCTAAATTTGTTTTTAAGTCTATTTTATAAATAAAATTTAAATATTTTATAAATAGATGTTCACATATTTAGATAATCATCAAAGTACTTAGAAATGATTATCTCTAGTGAGATTACCTGTGATTTTTTTTCTTTTTTTAAACTTTTTATTTTTTATAAACATAAAATATATTTTTATCCTCAGGGGTACAGGTCTGTGAATCGCCAGATTTACACACTTCACTCACCATAGCACATACCCTCCCCAATGTCCATAACCCCACCTGCCTTCTCCCAACCCCCCTCCCCCCAGCAACCCTCAGTTTGTTTTGTGAGATTAAGAGTCACTTATGGTTTGTCTCCCTCCCAATCCCATCTTGTTTCATTGATTCTTCTCCTACCCCCTTAACCCCCGATGTTGCATCTCCACTTCCTCATATCAGGGAGATCATATGATAGTTGTCTTTCTCTGCTTGACTTATTTCGCTAAGCATGATATGCTCTAGTTCCATCCACGTCGTCACAAATGGCAAGATTTCATTTCTTTTGACGGCTGCATAGTATTCCATTGTGTATATTAGCCAAACTATGGAAAGAACCTAGATGTCCATCAACAGATGAATGGATAAAGAAGATATGGTATATATACCTGTGATTTTTATACAAAAATTTCTTCTATATATTCCTCCAACACCATAAAACTATTCCCTCTGTTTCAACTGAGGGAACTGTTTCAACACTCTGAGTACACAGCATACATTCAAAATCCATGTTCGTTTCTGGTGCTGTCTCTTGAATAACCTGACATTTTTGTCACATATGAACAATCCACTGCGCAGGAGTGATTCGGCTATTGACTTAGACTCACTGTAGCTACTTCTGCTTGCTTGGTTTGAACTTAACTGTATATTACTAATATTTTTAAATTTTATTATGTTTGGTATTATAGATGTTGTATTTCTATATTACATATTATAATGTAATTTATATTATTTATATGTTTTTAACGGTATAAAGCTAAGCATATTTATAATAGTATTCTACAGCACTTAACTTTTTTTCATTGATGTGCATGCCAGAGTATCTTCAGATTTTGTAAATGGGTGTTATCAGTGTATATTTTAAATGATGGGAGTAAAGCTGACCAGAAAACAGCTGCCCAGAATTACAAGTCAAAACCAATTATTATTGTAAATGAAAAAGGAGAATTAATTAACATATTCTGTGGTTCATCTATAAACTTCATCAATAATCCTCTTCAGTTTCCTTCCTTTTCATTAAAATTATTAATAACTAACAAAGGTGTGTGAATTTCACCTCAACTGCCTTCGCATAATCAAAAGTAGGAAACTTAATGATTAGTGAAATTAAGGAAAACCAAGAAGCAGAAAAAAATTTTAAAGGCCTCTAAATTAGCCATAAACTAAATTTATTTCCTGATGAATTGCAAGTCCCTACCCAAGATTTGAGCCTTCCTGGGCATTTATGTTGCTCCCATACCCTAATATACCATTACTGTTCTGTGCTGCCTTGTACTAATTCAACAGTCTCTCTCTAATGCTGGCCTTCTCAAACCTTTTCATCGGGCATTCAGTAGTAAACAAATTCCTTATTTCTTCAACATTAAAAAATTCAAATATGTAGAAAAATACAAAAATATTATAAATACCCACATATCAATTACTTAAAATTAGCAAATAGTTATATTATAACATTTTATTAGATTCACATAGATTTTTTAAAGAAATCAAGATACAGATAAAGTTTAAATCTTATACCTCTCAGCTGTTCCTTTCCTTTTCTCATTGCCTTCCACACTAAAGACAACTACTGTTCTGAAGATAGTATCTTTCCTTTCTTACCAGAGGTTTACAACACTTCTTTTAAAATCTACATGAATATTCATAAACAATATATAATACTGTGGTGTGCTTTTAAATTATGTACAGTGGCATTGTCTTTGCCTTTTCTGCAACTTAATACTTTTAACAAACATATTTGTGAACTTGATCATGTTCTACAACTGATTCATACATTTTAACTTCTCTGTTGTATGCCATTTTATAAACTGCAATTGCTTTATTTATTTTGCTTTTGAGAGACATTTCCGTTGTTTCTAATATTTTATTATTTTGAAAAATGCTCCTGTGATATTTTCATACACAGATACACCTATACCTGGAACTGAAATTACTGAGTCATTGAGTATGTACATCTTCTAGCTTTGCGAAGGACCTACCAAGTATACTCTGTCTAGCAGTATATAAGTGTCCCCATTTTCCCACATCCACGTCAGTACGTAATATTAGCAGGCATTTTAGTTTTTGCCAGTTGATAAGTATTAAATGGTATTTTCTATTTGCATTTCCCTAATCACTAGTGAAGTTGAGTCCTTTTCATCATTTCTGTTTCTTTTGTTGTGAATTGCCTATTCATATCCTTTACCCATTTTTCTATTGAGTTTTTCTTATTGATTTATAGGAATTATTTTCTGGATACTAATTCTTTGTTATATGCTACAAATATGCTTTTTTATTTATATTGCCTTTAATTGACAGAAGTTTTGAATTTTTATGTACTCAAAAATTATCATTTTTGGGCGCCTGGGTGGCTCAGTGGGTTAAGCTGCTGCCTTCGGCTCAGGTCATGATCCCAGGGTCCTGGGATCGAGTCCCACATCCGGCTCTCTGCTCAGCAGGGAGCCTGCTTCCCTCTCTCTCTCTCTGCCTGCCTCTCTGTCTACTTGTGATCTCTGTCTGTCAAATAAACAAATAAAATCTTTAAAAAAAAAAGTTAAATTATCATTCTTTTATTATTTGCATTTTTTGTTCCCCCACCTAGATATTAATCTTCGTTTTCCTTTAAACATTCTAAAATTTTGTTTTATAAATTTAAGTTTTTAATCTTTTTGTAATTTACTTGTATATACTATAGTTTAAGGTAAAGATTCCATTTTTTTTATTTTAGATAAGCACTTTTCCAAGTACCATTTATTGAACAGTCTCATTTAGACTGAGCTCCATTATAAGCCAGTTCCCATATACATGCAGATCTGTTTCTGGGTTTTGTAATGTTTCATTGGTCTCTTGTATATCCCTGTCTAAAATCACCTAGTCCCTTCTTTAAAATTGTATTGGTTCATAGGGATCCTTCACTCTTCAGACTCAGCCTGTTATCATATGTATATCTTGGTTGGTATAAAATTGAATTTATAGATTACTTGGATATATTTTAATATCAAGTCTTCTCGTGTATATGAACATAATTTTCATCTCAATGTATTTAGTTTTTTTCTTACATCCTCCAGTTAATGTTTATAATAATGTTTATTTTTTCTAAAGATGCAGAATACTTTTTCCTATTTTATAGGATTTTTTTTTCCCTTTTGAGTTATTTTTTCTTTACATTCTTTACACATTCTCAATGCATACGAATACTACTGATGTTGTATACTGACCTTTTTTTAAAAAAATACAGCTTTATTGGGGCGCCTGGGTAGCTCAGTTGGTTAAGCGTCTGACTCTTGATTTTGGCTCAGGTCATGATTTCACAGTTGTGAGACTGAGTCCCATGTAGAGCTTCGTGCTCAGCATGGGGTCTGTTTGAGATTCTCTCTCCCTCTGCCGCTCTTCCCACTTGTGCATGCACTCTCTCTCTCTCAAAAAAAATAAATAAATAAAATACAGCTTTATTAAGATACTTTTTATACCATAAAATTCACCCATTATAAATACACAATTCATTTTCAGAAAATATATAGTTATGTAACCATCACCACAATTTAGTTTTAGAAAATGTTCCTCATCCCTGAAAGTTCCCATATACTTGTTTACAGCTAATGCCTGCTCCCACTCTCAGCCCCAGACAACCACCAGTCTGCTTTCTGTCTCTATAGATTTGCCTTTTCTGAAAATTTTATGTAAATGGAATCATAATACATGATATTTTGAGTCTGACTCCTTTCACTTAGCATGATATTTGTGAAATTCATCCACATTATATTATGTATCAGTAGTTCATTCCTTTTTACTTCTGAGTAATACTACATTGTGGTGATACCACATTTTTGTGGGGTTTTTAAAATTTAAAATCAAGTTACTTAACATAAAGTGTAGTATTGGTTTCTGGGAGTAGAATTTAGTGATTCATCACTTACTTATAACACCCAAGGGCTCTTCCCAATAAGTGCCCTCCTTAATATCTACAACCCATTGAGTGTATCCCCCAACCAACCTCCCTCCAACAACCCTGTTTGTTTCTTATAGGTAAGAGTCTCTTATGGTTTGCCCCCCTATTTTTATCTTGTTTTTCCATCCCTTCCCCTGTGTTCATCTGTTTTCTTTCTTAAATTCCACATATGAATGAAATCATGTATTTGTCCTTCTCTGACTATTTCACTTAGCATAATACACTCTAGTTCCATTCATGTCATTGCAAGTGGTAAGCTTTCATTCTTTTTGATGGCTGAATAATATTCCATTGTGTTTGTGTGTACACACCACATCTTTGTTTATTCACCAGTCAGTGGACATTTGGGCCCTTTCCATAATTTGACTGTTGAGAGTGCTGCTATAAACAGTGGGGTGCATAAGCCCCTTCGAATCACTATTTTTGTATCCTTTGGGCAAATACCTACTAATGCAATTGCTGTGTTATAGGGTAGCTTCATTTTTAACTTTTTGAGGAACATTCATACTGTTCTCCAGGGTGACTGCACCAGTTTGCATATCCACCAATTGTGCAAAAGGGTTCCCCTTTCTCCACATCCTATCACATTTTCATCAGTTCACCAGTTGATAGACATTTGAATTTTTTCTGGGTTTTGGGTAGTATGAATAATTTTGTTGTGAATGTTCATGTATAAGTCTTTGCATGGACAAATGTTTTTATTTCTTGTGCATAAATACCAAGAAGTGGAATTGCTGGGTCATTATAGTAATTTTACATTTAACTTTTTGAGAAACTGACAAACTATTTTCAAATTGGCTGTTTTCATTTTATATTCTTATCAACGACATATGAGGGTTTCGGTTTTACCATAAGCTTACCAACACTTGCTATTTGTCCTTTTAATAATGGCCATTTATGCAGTGGTATCTCATTGTAGTTTTAATTTACATTCTCCTAATGACTAATGATGTTGAAGTTCCCTACATGTACTTACTGGTCATTCATATATCTTTTTTGGCAAAGTCTCTTTAGATCTTTTGACTATTTGTTAAGTTAGGTTGAGTTAATAATAGTTGTTATTGAACTGTAAGAGTTTATATATTCTGGACAAAGTTCTTTACGGGATACATGATTTGAAATATTCTCTCCTAGTCTGTAGCTTTTCATTTTTATAATGGTGTTTTTTAAAGTGAAGAAGTTTTATGGGGCAACTCAGTGATGTAGTCGGTTAAGTGTTCAACTTGCTTTCAGCTCAGGTCCTGATCTCTGGGTTGTGAGATTGACCCCTGAGTTGGGCTGCACTCAGCATGGAGTCGGCTTGAGACTCCGTCTCTCTCTCCCCCACCCCTCCCCTCCTCTCTCTCTCTCTATTTTTATATATAAAAATAAATCTTAAAAAATTATAAAATTAAAAAATTTTAAATTTTGATGTAATATGATCTTTTTTTTATATATTTGGGGGATTATGCTTTTTGTGTCATAGCTAAGAAGACTTACCTTTCATTACATCATAAAATTTTTCTTCTGTGTTTTCTTCTAGAAGTTTTATAGTTTAGTCCTGTTCCTTCCTACTGAATTTCCTTGTCTCCATTGTCAAAAATCAACATAAATATAAGAGTTTGTTTTTTTTTTTTAAGATTTCATTTATTTGACAGAGAGAAAGACAGTGAAAGAGGGATCACAAGCAGGGAGAGGGTGAGGGAGGGCACAGGCTTCCCACTGAGCAGGGAGCCCAATGTGGGCCTCAATCTCAGGACCCCAGGATCATGACGTGAGCCAAAGGCAGAAGCTTAACAACTAAGCCACCCAGGCACCCCAAGAGTTTATTTTTAAACTCTCAATTATATTCCATTGACTAGTATGCCTATCTTTACCTCATGATTCTACCACTTTGATTGCTATAGTTTTGCAGTGACTTTTGAAATTAGATGTTGTACGTCCTTCAGTTTTATTTTTCAAAATTGTTTTGGCTATTTTGGGTCTCTTGCATTTCCAAGTAAAGTTTAGAACTATCATGTAAACCTCTGTTTAAAAAAAAAATGGCCAAGTGAGCTTTTTTTTGGAATTGTATTGAATCCCCAGGTCAATTTGGAGAGAATTAACCATCTTCACACTATCTTCCATTCCATGAACGTGGACTGTCTCTCAATTCATTTAGGTCTTCTTTAATTTCTCTTGGCATCATTTGTAGTTTTCAGTGCATAAATCTTGGCAATTCTTTTACTAAATTTATTTCTTTGTAAATTTTTTTATTCTATTTTTATTCTATTTCTTGATCTTCATTCTTGTTGCTTTGCGTAATATATAAAAATACAACTTTTTTATGTTGATCATGTATTCTGCAGTTTATTAATAGGCTCTTTTATGTGTATATATGTGTGGATTCCCTAAAATTTTCTTACATATATGAGATCAATCATCTGTGAATAAAGATAGTTTTAGTTCTTACATTGCAATCTAAATGTCTTTAATTTCTTTTTCTTGCCTTATTATAGGGTTTTATCTTTATTATTTCTATTTGTCTATTGAGATTCCTTACTTGTTGAGTTGTTATATTTTCCTTTTAAATCTTTGAACATAATCTTCTTTACACATATTAATAAAATGTACCTTAAGTCTGTGTTTGCTAAATCTAACATATTGGCCCACTCAGGCAATTTTTATTGACTGCTTTTCTCTCTGAGTTTAGGTAACATATTCATGTTTCTTTGCATATCTCGTAATTTTTGTTGAAAACTGGACATTTGAGATAACGTATTGTAGAAGATCTGGATTCTCCCCTTCTCCCCAAGGGCTGTTTTTGTTTCCGTTTTTGCTGAGGTAGATGGTTTCTTGTTTCATTGCTTGCCCAGACCAGTTCTGTAGAATCTGTTTTACAATATGCAGGCACAGTATTTCTGTTCAGTTCCTTATTTTATTCTTATTTTTATTTTTAAGCTTAAATTCCTGTCTGTCTTCATAACTTGGCAATCAGTCTGTGATTGGTTAGAAGTTGTGCCAATATTCAGACTAGTAAGGCTTTTTTTACCCTTTGCTGGTTGGGGAGAATATTCAGAGTTCAGGCAATCTTACCTTTTATTTTTCCTTGTGCCTTCTGAGGTCTTATCTTACGTGTCCATAGAGGCTCCCTGTCATTTAGAGGGGTATGTGGAGAGTTTATAGCTCTTTTTTTTTCTTTTTCATTTTATTTTATTTTACTTCTTTTCAGTGTTCCAGAATTCATTGTTTATGCACCACACCAGCACTCCATGTAATACGTGTCCTCCATAATACCCACCACCAGTCTCACCCAACCCTGCCCACCCTTCTCCCCTCCAAAGACCTCACTTTGTTTTGTAGAGTCCCCAGTCTCTCATGTTTGTCTCCCTCTCCAGTTTCCCCCAGCTCACTTCTCCTCTCCAGCTCCCCATATACTCCATGTTATTCCTTATGCTCCACAAGTAAGTGAAACCATATGATACTTGACTCTCTCTGCTTGACTTCTTTCACTCAGCATAATCTCTTCCAGTTCCATCCATGCTGATAAAAAGTTGGGTATTCATCCTTTCTGATGGAGGCATAATACTCCACTGTATATATCAACCATATCTTCTTTATCCATTCGTCCATTGAAGGCTGTCTAGGTTCTTTCCATAGTTTGGCGACTGTGACCATTGCTGCCTTGAATGTTGGGGTACAGATGGCCCTTTTTTTTAATTACATCTGTATCTTGGGGTATTTACCAGTAGTGCAATTGCAGGGTCATAGGGAAGCTCTATTTATAGTTTCTTAAGGAATCTCCACACTGTTTTCCAAAGTGGCTGCAACAACTTGCATTCCTACCAGCAATGTAGGAGGGTTCCCCTTTCTCCACATCCTCTCCAACACATATTGTTTACTGTCTTGTTGATTTTGGCCATTCTAACTGGTGTCAGGTGGTATCTCAATGTGGTTTTGATTTGAATCTCCCTGATGGCCGTTGATGATGAACATTTTTTCATGTGTCTGTTAGCCATTTGCATGTTGTCTTTGGAGAAGTGTCTGTTCTTGTCTTCTGTCCATTTTTTGACGTGATTATCTGTTTTGTGTGTGTTGAGTTGAAGAGTTCTTTATAGATCTTGGATATCAGCCCTTTGTCTGTAGTGTCATTTGCGAATATCTTCTCCCATTCCGTGGGTTGCCTCTTTGTTTTGTTGACTGTTTCCTTTGCTGTGCAGAAACTTTTGATTTTGATGAAGTCCCAAAAGTTCATTTTTGCTTTTGTTTCCTTTGCCTTTGGAGACATGGCTTGGAAGAAGTTGCTGTGGCCAATGCCACAGATGGCCAATGCCAAGATTCCTGCCTCGTGTTGAGGTCTTTTATCCATTTCAAGTTTATCTTTGTATATGGTGTAAGAGAATGGTCGAGTTTCATTCTTCTACACATAGCTGTTCAATTTTTCCAGCACCATTTATTGAAGAGACTGTCTTTTTTCCTGCCTCGTTGAAGATTATTTGACCATAGAGTTGAGGGTCCATATATGAGCTCTCCACTCTGTTCCACTGGTCTGTGCATCTATTTTTGTGCCAGTCCCATGCTGTCTTGGTGATCACAGCTTTGTAGTAATGCTTGACATCAGGCAATGTGATGGCCCCAGTTTTGTTTTTCTTTTTCAACATTTCCTTAGGAATTCTGGGTCTCTTCTGGTTCCATACAAAATAGGATCTTTCTGTTGAATTTCTGGCTACTGTGCTAGTCAGATCGTTATCCTAGCTGGGACAACAGCCTCAAGCTAGCAGACCTGGGGGCTTTCCTGTCTGAGATCCTACCAGGATCACTACTTCTGGTAGTAATACCTCGGGACAGGAGTTTTTTGCCTTCCGTTCTAGATCAAGTTACCCTCTCTGGCACTGAACCACTGGTTTTCACTGCCAGCCTATCTTAGTAGAACTGGTAACTGAATTGAATGAAGAGAAAGAAAGAATAGCTTCAGGCAAGAATGCCACAGATTGATTCTTACCCAAAGGTTAGCAGTTTTTTTAACTCATTGTTTGCTTTTGATTGATTTCTAGAGCCTATAATGGATGATTTTGACAATTAGTTTTATAGTGTTTTGGGAGATTTGTCAGCCTGTTCACTCAGCTGTACTAGAAATCCTATTCCAGTAGATTGATTTTAAAATCCAGCCTTTTTTGACTTGATCTGGTTCTAATAGTTTTATAGATTATTTTCAATTTTTCTGTGTTATATAGTCATCAGATGATAATAATAACTTATTAGTTTTTATAGATCATTTCTTTTTTCCTACATACTATATTTATTCAGTCTCTAATATAAAGATGCCTGATTTAATGGAGAAGGTGGAAATTCTTGAAAGTATATTTGGTTTAGGGGATTACCCTATATCAGGATTAGAAAGTTATATTTTACTACTAATTTCTGAAAAAATTTTATAATCAGTAATTGAAGTTAAATTTTATTGTTGCTGCTGGTTTTTAGGTTTTGGGTTTTTTTACATTTTGAGGACGAGCATATGATTTTTTTTTTTTTT